>NC_037675.1:15248907-15525051 GCF_003255815.1 Theropithecus gelada
GAGTCCTTTTCTTTTCCTTTGACAGAGTTTCATTCTTGTTGCCCAGGCTGGAGTGCAATGGCGAGATCTCAGCTCACTGCAACCTGTGCCTGCTGGGGTCAAGTGATTCTCCTGCCTCAGCCTCCCAAGTAGCTGGGATTACAGGTGTGCGCCACCATACCTGGCTAACTTTTGTGTTTTTAGTAGAGACTGGGTTTCACCATGTTGGCCAGGCTGGTCTCAGACTCCTGATCTCAGGTGATCCATCTGCATTGGCCTCCGAAAGTGTTGGGATTACAGGCGTGAGCCACTGCCCCTGGCCTGTACCTTCTCTTTCAAAGCTTTTCCTATTTCCCTTACAATCTTCAAGTGTCAGTGTAATTGTCACCTTTTCTGAGAAACCTCTATTATTTTTAAAAGTACCTGGGATTTCTTTTTAATCAGGTTATGGTAAGATATGCAGATACATAAATGACTATTATCAAAGAAGAAGTTTTTTATCTTTACAGATTCCTAGAAACAGGAGGCATGGCATGCCATGTGTGGCTACAGGGGGAAGTACCAGGGTTGGTTGGTGGCATAGGCAGCCAGGAGAATGTGTGGGCAAGAACCTTTATTGTGGTTTTTATGGGAAAGGCAAGGCCAGGCAGGGTGAGCAGGCTTAGGTTTAGCTAGCTTGAATAATTTTGGGGCTCTGGAGCATGAATGCTGTTCCTGGTTTTACGGTACTTCGCTGATGGAGAGTGACCTGGAGTGAAAGAGCCAGATGAAGGAAGTAGTGGAGGGGAATGGCTTTGGACTGGTTGCTTTGCACATGACAGGCATACTTGCAGGCGAGTCCTTTACTCCCTGTAAAATTTGGCGAGTCCTGGAAGGCACAGTCTCTTCAGGATCAGCAAGGCTCCCAAAGTCAAAACATCAGAAAAGACAAAATTAATACATCTAACAGCCAGTCTCATTGTTGTTGTTGTGGTTTCTTCCTAGAATTTATCAGGTGCTGTATTTCTTTTCTTTTCTTTTCTTTTTTTTTTCTTTTTTCTTTTTTCTTTTTTTTAATGGAGATAACGTCTTACCATCTTATCCAGTCTGGTCTCAAACTCCTGGACTCAAACAATCCTCCCGCCTCAGCCACACAAAGTAGCTAGCACAGGCATGCACCACTACACCTGTCCAATGCTGTATATTCAAAATATTTCTATGTGCTTCTCCAAGATTTAGCTGTGCTATTTATTTTTTATTTATTTATTTATTTTTGGTGGTGGTTTCTATTCCTGGCTGCATATTAAGATCACCTGGGAACTTGTACAAAATACCATTGCCGTAGAACCACACAAAGATACTATTTTTTTATTTCTCTGGAGTGGAGAATGAGTGGCAGTATTTTTTGAATTGGATCACTGTAATGTGCTATCAGAGTTGAGAATCACTGCCCAGCCAGTGAACGTGTGGCACCCGATGAACTGGAGACACCAGTTATGGTAATTTCTAAGTGTTAACATTAACTCAGAGATGAGCAAAAGGGTAGTGACTATTTACATAAGTGATAGGAATTTAAGAACATTTATCTATTTAGTATTTTTAAATTAAACTTCAGGTAACATTGAAAAAGTATTTATTTTGTATCTAATGCAATGCATTACTATATCATATGCATTTATGAGAGTTAATTTTCTTAATTGAAGAATTGTATGCATTGCAAGCACTTATTAACTTAGAGTTTTAAAAGTTTTTAAAATGTCTGAATAATGTAAGAGAACTCAGAAAAACCAGAGATGAAACGCTAATGAAACGTTAGAGTAGAGTTCAAATAGATTCTGAGATGGAAATGAAATTCCTATATGAAAATGGATGGGGAATATTGGAAAAAAAAAAAAAGAAAAGAAAAACAATTGGAAATGAGAAGGGGAGGGAAACACTGTTGGAATAATGAAGTGAAAGTACTGGATTCGAATAATGAACAAGGTGAAATCAACCTGAACAAGCAAGACATAGGAAATATGAATTACAGCCAGGAGCACTGCAAGATATTGGGGCCAAGAGTTAAACCCATCAAATAATACACCAACTGCTATTCTGATGGAGAGGTTTCATGCAACCCGCACTGAAGTCCCCTCTTCCATTATGAGAGCTGCTCACAGCTGAATGCAAGTTGAGAAACAAGAAACCCATGGGGGAAGTATAGCACAACTGAGAAATGGTGTCTGCTTCAATAGGGCTGGGATTAAGTCACCAGGTAGACCTTAAGGGTATGACCACTGGTCTTATTAAATACTGTGCCTAAAAATTGGTTTGTTAATTGTGTTTACAAATAAACATATAAGTAGGTAAATTATATTTATTTATATTTTATGAATAGCTATTTGTATCTGTTAGAACACTGCATGTTACATCAGCTTCAATTAGTTGGTAATTATTTGTTTGCTTACTTCTGTCTGCTTTCCCCAACAGAATGAAACTTCCCAAGAGCACAGACCATCTCAATCTTGTTCATCATTCTATCCCTGGTTTCGGTTGCATTATCTAGCACAGCAGTGCCCAATCTTTTGGCTTCCCTGGGCCACACTGGAAGAAGAATTTTCTCAGGCCACACATAAAATACACGAACACTAACGATAGCTGATGAATTAAAAAAGAAATTGCAAAAAAATCTCATAATGTTTTAAGAAAGTTTATGAATTTGTATTGGACCACATTCAAAGCTGTGCTGGGCTACATGTGGCCCATGGGCTGCGGGTTGGACAAGCTTGATTTAGCATATAATTGATGCTCAGTAGATGTGGGTTATGATATGATATAATGCCTGCACCACAAGATACAAGGATAGAAGCATCGTAAAATCATAATGCAAGTTGAGAAAGTACAATGAAAATATGGAGTTGTTAAGGAGGGCTTGAATGATCCCAACTGGAGATTATGGAACAGGCCGTTGTAGAAGATGGTATCTGAAATGGGGTGAGAAGTTTTCAACAAGCAGCGATTTAAGAGCAAGCACTGAGTTTAACCACTCTGGCTTTGGTCACTACCATGGTGTTTTCTGGAACCACATAAAATGTCAAGGGTCCATGACTGTCTCCTCAACCTCCCCTTGAGTCATTCTCTCTTTGTCTTTGTGTTCTCCGAATCCAGGCTACCTGAACAATGCCATTGCTGCAAACCTCTTATGGGATGGCAACCTATTTTTTTCTGTGCTTCTCCTTGATAATTCCAATGAAATACTTGCAGTATTTCTGTTTTTCTTCTCTGCCTTTCTTTTTTTAAATTATGCTTTAAGTTCTGGAATATGAATATGCTTTAAGTTCTGTACAGAACGTGCAGGTTTGTTACATAGGTATACACGTGCCATGGTGGTTTGCTGCACCCATCAATTCATCATCTATATTAGGTATTTCTCCTAATGCTATCCCCTCCCCTAGCCCCCCACCCCCTGACAGGCCCCTGCATGTGATGTTCCCCTCCCTGTGTCCATGTGTTCTTATTGTTCAACTCCCACTTATGAGTGAGAACATGTGGTGTTTGGTTTTCTGTTCCTGTGTTAGTTTGCTAAGAATGATGGTTTCCAGCTTCAAAGTAATAAAAAAAAGTCTTAGAGTTTGACAAGTCCATGAATACATCAAGTGGGTTACTTGTATATTTTTTGTACTTTATACTCTGTTTCTTCATGTCCCAGGCACAAGATCCTCCAGTATACTATCAGAAAACAGAAAGTAACTTTATAATGCATACATATAAATAGCACACATTTTGTTATTCTGGGAATTATTTGGGTTTACCTCTCATGCAACAGGTAAAAAAGAGGGAACCACTAAATAATGAGTAAGGAGAGATACAATAACTTCCCTATCAGTCTTACCTATTATCAAAGAAAAACTATTCTGGACATAGTGAAGACCTTATCCAAGGACACTGTATTACTTCCATGATTATATTAATTTCTTATTTCCTGAAAACTCTAGTTCTAGTTTTTTATGGAAATAAAAAATGAAACAAACCAAGTATCTCCAGGTAAGAATGATAAAGGAAAAGTAGTTTGAACCAGCTTAATCTGGGTCCAGTAAAACAACATTTTAACACTGCTGTTTTGCATTTTTCCAGCAGCCAAAATATTAAGGTATGAAAAACCTATAGTTAACTGAGAATAAAAAGATAAAAAAACAAGCCTCTTTCCACCCTTGAAGTTCTTCATACTGTAATGCTGGGGCAGTGCTGTAGGGGGAGAAAAGTCTCCCTTTGGATTTGCAATACATACTGACCCTTCAAATTATAACTTAGAAGTAGAGGAGCTCTCCCTTGGCCCTCACTGAGTTGTAATTAGTTGCCAGTGAACAAAAGCAGAAAGTGAAAACAAATGCATGTAAACCAGCCTCAACCACATCAAAATAGAATGGCTTTTTGCCATTTCCACTGAAAGAGAGACCTTGTTTTTGGTCTCTGCAACTTGAATTTAGATCTGAAAGACAATTCTCAGCTTCTATTTGCCCTTTCTCAATCAATCAAAAAGAGTCCAGGAGATAATGATTAGGCTGGTAAATTATTTTACAAAATAGAAGGTGCATTTCTTGTCCATTTACGTCTCAGTGTCATTCATTACTTCCTGGAATACTAATCATAGTATTAAGGCTCATCGCTTGTTTTAAGGCAAAGGGTCAACTGAGGAGGACCTGAGGAGGACTCTGAGCATCTGAAATGTAAAAGAAACCTTTCACAGAGGAGTGTTAAATCATACATGCTTGATGGCTTGATGGTACCTTTCATTTCAGTCAAAGATGGAGGAGACCAGAAAGTGACTGTGTATTCCTGGAGTTACTAAGTTAAAAGCAAGTCTTCCAGAGTTTCTCTTCAAGGTGGGGATCATTCTGCAGTTGTGGTGTGGATAATAGAGGACCCCATTTTTCAGAATTTGGAAGTTTCACAGGATTTCTTACTATCTCATATCTTTTCATTCTCACACTAGCAAAAGTCAGAGTGTTGAAGCAAAGTTTTTTTCCCCTCTTGCTATTATAGTTTCTGTCTTCACCAAGAAGTAGGCTGCTTGGGAGACTCTATTTCCTTTTCTAGTTCAATCAAGCTGGTGTCTAGAGCCATTCAACTGAAAATCTCCTATTTATTTTTAGTGACTCTTATTTTTGGAATTTCTTGTCTTGAATGGGAACATTATCCAGTTCAGTAGTCAGTTTATAGAGTAAAAGTTGGCTTGAGTAAAAGTAAGCAAGTCTTCCTTTACTTTAAAAAAATTTAAAAATTTGAAGAAAGAAGTGAGTGCAATCACTGCAACAATCTGGTATGAGATAATCTGGTGTGAGATTTGGGATAGAGGGAAGTGTCTCATTCCATCTGCAGTTAGACTTTCTCAGGTCTAGGATACTTTATTTTTGGGTTTCAGTCTTCCTTTAAGTTCTGAAATTCAGCACCACAAAACCCTGACAGTTGCAAAGTGAAGGTGATTTCGACTTAACCTTTGCCCTCTGGGCCATGACTTGAGGCATACTGTGGAAAAGATGGAACTAGCTTGCTTAAAAAGTGTTTATGTGTTTTTCTTTTTTTCTTTTTTTTTTTTTTTGACCTTTAATAAAAGTTTATTTCTGTGAATGGCTTATTGATTTGCAAATTAGTTGCATTAAAAGTAATAATAGATAATATATTTTTAAAAACATGTAAATTACTACAAATCAGTGAAACTGACTATACATTAGGAGGCCTTTGTCATATAGAACTTATAATAACTGATATATGTTACTTAGTGTTTGCTTTGCCCCTCCACTCACCTACACAAGTCTGTGGCATTGCCGGTTCTTCCTTTGTGAAGAGAACCTTTCTATCCCATAGACACCTGGGCTGTGAAAGCTAAGGTGAGATCTTGACTTCAGATTCTAGTAATTGGAATCAGAACTCTAAAGGTACCGGAATTATATAAAAAAGAAAAACAGGAGGGCAAATACTTGGAATTTGCCCAATTCATATCACAATCAAATACTGGAAAAAGAAGAGCTCAATTAAAAAACTTATTTATATTTTAAACAAATATATAATGTATAATACATATATAATATAAATATATATTTAAATATATAATATACATATTTAAATATGCAACATATTATATATATTTGTGTACTGTATATATTTTATGTATATACTTATGGTGTTTTTCATATGGGTCTTCTCATTTCATCTTTTCAACAACCTTGTTATAGATATACTCTTGTAATGTCTACTTTACAGTGGTGGAAACAGGTCTGTAAAACAGGTTCACTGCACACTGGCTATCTACTTGCCTGAGTCTGGTGAAGCAGGCTCAGACACAAGTTATGTAAAGCATGTTTATTACTTACAGACAAGCAGCCAGGGACAACAGAAGCCTAAGATTCATTGTGAGCCTGTCCTCCAGACTCAGGAAAGCTGCTTAGGGCTAATGGAGTCTCATCTGTATGTGCCCCACTTGCACTGCAACCAAAGCTCGCTGGAAAGCAGTCCGTCCTGAGATTTATAGCCTGGGAATCACTTGAAATTCTGGGTGAAAGCATTAAAGGGCATCTTGTTTCTAAGGGGCAGTGGGACAGAGCCTGGGCTATTCCAGTCATTCCTCCCTATCCCAGGATGTTGCATTCCAAGTACGTCCTACAGTTACTCTTAAGAACTACAAGCCAGAAAAGCAAGGCAACTGGGTCAGTCCAAGGCCATCCAGAGAACTGTCCTGCAAGACCCGGTGGCGACTTGAACCTATGACCCCTTGGCGCTAAACCCCATATCCTTGCTCCTGTCATCTTCTGCACAGCATGGCCCAGTAAGCATCATGGCCCTCCTCCCATCTTCCACTCTTCAAAGGGCCCTCCTATTAATTTTCCCGTTTTAAAATTACTACGCATGTTACTGGTTGTCAACTTATCCATCCTTTGCAGGATTCTCCAATTTTGATTGGGGTCGAAATGTACTCATTCGAGAAAATTAATTTTTCAGGCTCTTTTGCAGTGGAGAGAGGCTATGTCTGGTTTCGGCTAAGAAGTCCTATTGATGGTGTGCCCAAGAAGATTATTATTTCCAGATATAAAGGAACACAGCAATGGGCTTTTCCTTTGATCTTGCCCCTTTCTTTTTGCCTTAACTGAAGTTGTGCCTTAACTCATACAGTAGAACAGCTGTTTACAAACACAGGGGTGAAAGAGACATTTACAATTGCTGAGTGGAAATACAGAAAGTGCCTGAGTCTGCTGGCATTATAGAGATACCACAACATCCCTGGAATTGTCTACTTTTGGACTTGTTAATATAAAAGAAATTAATTTTTGTTAGGTTTGTGTTATATGTGGCCAAATGCAAGTCTGAGAATAAGTTATTGCTGGGGGATGAGGCGCCGTATCAGAGAGGGCTGTTAGAGCTGAAACAATAGGAATCCTGAATCCTGGGAGAAAACGCAGAGTCAGTATTCCAGTTACCTACTGAAATGTAACAAACCACCCCAAATTTCATGGCATAAGGAAACAGCTTTTTATTATACTCAACAGTTTCTGTGGGTGAGGGATTCAGAAAGACTACGAGGCAGCAGGGGCATGCTGTCTGGGCTCACCTTGGAAGATGCAAAGGCTGGAAGTGTTTTGAAGACTGAAAACTGCCATCATGTGAAGGCCTGCCTACTCACAGGCTGGAGGTTGATGCTGACTGTCGGCTTGTGCCTTCCCTGGAGAATCAGTCTAAACAACTACCTGTGGCCTATTTGTGTGATTGCCTCCACTTCTTTACATGCTGGTGCTGCAATCTGGGTGCAGATATCCCAAGTGCTGCATCATCTTGAATGGCCTAGCCTTGGAAGTCACAAAGCATCACGTGTGCCATAGTCACCAGCCTGTCCTCCTGATGGAAGGAGTGTCACTATCACAGTAGAAGAGTATGTGACATGGGAGATCTTGTCATGGCCATCTTGGAAAATACAACCAGCTCTGGCATTGAATGGAATTAACCAAACACCCAAAGGAATACTAAATTCTCTTTAGGTTGCTTTGGACAAGAACAGGAAGAGAAGGCATAAAATATGATAAATACAACACATATGGTTTGGCTCCATGTCCGATCCAAATCTTACCTTGAATTGTAATAATCCCCATGTGTCAAGGGTGGGACCATGTGGAGGTAAGTGGATCATGGGAGCAGTTTCCCCCCATGCTGTTCCTGTGGTAATGAGTGAGTCTCATAAGATCTGATGGTTTTATAAGTGTCTGGCATTTCCCCTGCCTGTACTCATTCTTTCTCCTGCTGCCCTGTGAAGAGGTGCCTTCCATCATGATTTTAAGTTTTCTGAGGTGATATGGTTTGGCTGTATCCTCCCCACCCAAATCTCATCTTGAATTGTAGTTCCCATAATCCCCACATATTGTGGGAGAGACCCTGTGGGAGGTAATTGAATCCTGGGGAGGTGGTTACCCTCATGCTGTTCTCATGATGGTGAGTCAGTTCTCATGAGATCTGATGCTTTTTATAAGGGGCTTTTTGCCCTTTGCTTGGCACTTCTCTTTCCTGCCACCATGTGAAGACGGACATGTTTGCTTCCCCTCCCTCCATGATCGTAAATTTCCTGAGGCCTCCCAGGCATACTGAACTGTGAGTCAATTAAACCTCTTTCCTTTATAAATTACCTAGTCTCAGGCGTGTCTTTATTAGCACTGTGAGAATGGACTAATATATGAGGCCTCCCTAGTCATGTGGAACTGTAAGCCAATTAAACCTCTTTTCTTTATAAATTACCCAGTGTTGGATATTTCTTCATAGAAGTGTGAGAAGGGACTAACACAACAACCTTTATCTTTTGAGTTTTTTTCAGTGTTATGTGTTTGTGAAAAAGATTTAAGATACTAATGAATAACATCATCCATTAGTTGAGATGTTCCTGTGGGCCAGGCATGATACTAAGCTGTTTACACACATTGCCACTTTTAATCTTCACAATACCTAGGAAGTAAGAATTATCATCCCCAGATTACAGGTAAGGATAAAAAAAGTTGAATAACTGTCTCAGTCTCTATAAGAGCAGAATTGTCATTCAAATTCAAGTCTGCCAGTCTCTAATGCATTTTTTCATGCTTCTCATTTATATAAGAAACTGCACAACCTATCTCTGCCCAGGCTGCTCATGACTGACCTGTCATCAACTTATTTGGTCCCAGGTCATGTATGGTACTCTAATTCTTACAGCTATATCTCTGGCTTCTTACCAGCTCAGCTGACCATCTGTGGACCCCTTCACTTTCACCATGGCTATGAATTGGGATTTCCAGCTGTGACTTTTCTGTGGTGTTGAGTGTCCACATTTGCTTCATGTAGGAACTTCCTACTCTGGCTCTCCCAGCTTGGAAAGCACTGCTTTGCCCTTTTTCTTCCTTTCAGAACAGTCAGAGATTTAGACACATGTAATAGCCTGGCAAAGAAAACCTTTGTTGGAGAATTGTCAACTTGTAGTTTTCTTGCTCATTTATAAAGAAGACAGATCTCTTTCATGCAAGGGTAAGGTTTTAGTATCAAGTAATGAGCATGGTCTTAAGAAGCAGCCAGATGTGTTGGTTTAAAATTGTGAGGAAAGACATTTAGTGCAGTGCCTCTTAAACATTTAAGTTTCATCTGAAGAATGTGTTAAAATGCAGATCTGGGTGCATGAAGCCTGGGTAGGGCCTGAGAGTCTGTATTTCTAACCAGCTGCCTTAAGGAAGCTAATGCTGCAAGTCTGTGAATCACATGTTGAATAGGGAGACTTGGGGCAGTGATTCTCAGCCTTGGCTGCACAATTGGAGTCACATGGGAAATGTTAAAAATGACTGACCCCTGGATTTCACCCCCATAGATTCTGATCAAACTGATGTGGTATGTGGCCTGAGTGTTAGGATTTTGAAAACCTCATCAGGTGATTCTGATGTGGGGTTGAGGTTGCAAACTACTGCTCCAGGGGGTTATACTCATTCATTCACTGAAAAATATATTGTGTACCTACTGTGGTCCAGGCTCAGCAGTGAGCTGCTAGGGATAAAACAATATACAAGAAACGTATAGACGCTAGAAGGAGAAACAAATAATAAATAGAAGAACAAACTCTGCTATGGTTTGAATGTGTCCCCCAAAGTTCATGTGTTGGAAACTTAATCCCCAACGCAACAGTGTCGGGAGGTGGGCCTATTAAGAAGTGTTTAGGTCATGAGGGCTCTAATCTCATGAATGGATTAATGTCATTATTGCAGGAGTAGGTTTGTTATTTATCAAGAGAGTGGCTTTGTTATAAAAGTAAGTTTGAAGGGTGAGGAGGGACAAGGAGGGAGGAAGAAGAAGGGTGGGTTAGTGGGCTAAAGGGTACATACAGTAATATAAAAGGAATAAATTCAATGTGTGCAAGCAGAGAAGGGTGATTCTCCTTAACAAGCAATGTATTTAATTAATGGACACTCTGAATATCCTGACTTGATTACTTTGCATTATATACATATAACAAATTTTCTCATGCACTTCATATATTTGCACAAATAAAAAATAAGCAACTTTGGCCCCCACTTGCTCTCTCACCCTGTCCTGCCCATCTACTTTCAACCATGGGACGACACCAGCATAAAGGCCCTTGCTAGATGCTGGTGCCATGCTTTTGGACCTCCCAGCCTCCAGAACCATAAGCCAAATAAATTTCTGTTTATTATGAGTTGCCCAGTCTCAGGTATTCTATTGTAGTAGCACAAAATGGATAAAGGCACATTCCTAATAAGATGTGTTAATTCAATTTGAAGCAATGGTGAGACTGTATATATGAAGTACAGTGTCCTTTGAAAGAAACCCAACTCTAGAAGTATTGATTGTAGGCTCCTATATATTAGTGATTGTCTTATAAATTGTACCTATAATTAAGAATTATAAAATTGTTCATCTCTTTGGATGCAATAGAACCTCTCTTAAGAATTCCTCCTGAATGGAGAGGGAAGATAGAAGGGAAAAGCACTGTGCATCAATTCATAATTGAAAACAACTTTATAGGGAGAAAATTAGTTATGACCCAAAAGGTCTTTGAAGTTTTGTGCACCTATTGGAGCATGAGCTCCATGAGGGCAAAACCACACCTGTTTTCATTAGCCTTAGAGCCAGAATTGAGCTCATGGCCTGGCACTTGCTAGAGTCTCAGGGAATATGTGCTAAATAAATTACTTAAAAGTTACGATTTTATAAAGTATGAAGACATATAGATACATATATTATGATACTGGTTAAAACTGGAATTATAACATTGTAAGTTCAATATGATTGGAACTGTATCAACCTTAAATAATTTCTGAAACAAGCTACGAGTGTAAATTTAGAACTGTATCTTCTTTAAAAGAACTCAAGTCAGAAAACCACTAAAAATAAAAGTTACTGTGTCAGACAAACACATTTACAGGTGATTTTTCTGGTTTTCACAATTTTTCCTTAATATTTTTATACCGTTTAAAATTTACAAAATAGAGATTAGTATCCACCCAGGTGAACAGAAATGTTCTTTTGATTCCTGGCCTGACTGTATTCTGTTATAATTCTCATGGCACACTTTTCTCCAGGGTTCTAATCACATTTTGTGATTATATATTTGAATGTTAAATGTGTGATTATTTGTTGAAAGTCAACCTCTGCTTCTAGACCAAAATCTTCATAGGAGCAAGGACCATGTTGACTATGACCTCTGCTGTGTTGTCAAGATCTGACATGATACAAAACACAATAAATTTCTTGAAATGAATAAGTGGCTAATGAGGTACATTAGAAATAATTACTATTAAATTTTCTCGGGCCAACATCTTCTCCTCCATATATAATGCAAAACCTTGGAATCCCAATTTACTGTTTGTTCAAGTACTTGATTGGAATAAATATGCCTTTCAAAAGAGAAACAGGCTGGGCACAGTGGCTCACGCTTATAATCCAGGACTTTGACAGGTTGAGGTGGGAGGATCACTTGAGCCCAGGAGTTCAAGACTAGCCTGTGCAACATAGGGAGAGCCCCTCTGTACAAAAAATTAAAAACAAATTAGTCACATACCTATAGTCCCAGCTACTCAGGAGGCTGAGGTGGGAGGATCGCTTGAGCCCAGAGGTTGAGATTGCAATGAGCTGTGATCGATCATGCCACTGCACTCTAGTCTAGGCGACAGAGCAAGACCCCGTCTCAAATAAGTAAGTACATACATACATACAGACATACATACAAAGCAAAATGGCCAAATTTATGTGGAAGAGAACTGGTTTGTGCCTGGGTGACAATACTGGCCAGCATTCTACATTTTTACAACAGGTTATCCCTACACTGCCAGGTGTGATACCAAAAGTATGGGATCCCTCTTTAATTAATAATGAGAACAGTCTTCAAATAATAAAATCTCTAGCATAAATACACTATAATCCCAAAGCCACATGGATTCATTCACTATTGAGAACCTCTCGGTTACCTAAGATCTCTCTGTGGAAGATCATCAGAAAGTAAGGATGTGCCATTCCTAGGACCAAGTGGCCTGCAGTTCTTTCTTTCTCTTCTCCTCACTCTCTTCTGTATCTCAGGCTGCATTTTACTAGTTTTCATGGCAGATGACTTCTAGCTGAGTTCAGCCAATGGGAGGCAGCAGCAGGAGTTTGGAGGAGGAGCAGAGGAATATGGGTATTTATCTCCCCCGTTTTCTGTTTTGAAGGACAGCTCCAGTGGTAGCTGTCATTCTTCCAGGATTCCAGCTTCTCTGGAGTGACCACTTTCTCCCTTTATCTCTCCAGCCCTGGGACAACAATGCTTTCCTGTTTCTGCTAACGCCAGAGCTGCTTCCCCATTTCCGGTTGGACTTTTAGGCTTTCCCATAGCCTGTAAGCCAATTTCCTGTATTATTTATGTTTTAAAATAATCATAGTGTTTCTGTTTTCCTGATTGGACCCTGATTGATTCCCACATTATCTTAGCTCATCGTCAAATGGTTTTGATGGAGTTAAGATTTAATGTTATAATAACAGCTGTTTTAGAGAGACAATCTAAAATTAATTAACATTTGAATAAAATTTCATGTCATTTGCAAAATCTTGTTCAAAGAATCTATCCATAATTTTATTCTTCTAATATAGATCACTGTAATTATTTCATACTAGAATTCAGAGCCAGAAAGGAGTTTGCCTGCAGACTGAAAGCTTCTTGTAGGCCAAACCTAGACTTTATTCTTCATAACCTTGGCACCAAACACAGTGCACAGTATGTGGTAAGTCTGAAATAAACAGTTTTTTAAAAGCAGCAGATGAACTGGAGGGATTTTTACATTTCCTTTCGTCAGACACAAAGAACTGTGCAACCTAAAGTTTCGTTACTTTTTTCCTACTTCATGGCTTCCAAGAAGCTATGAGGCTATTTTTGTATTCTACCAGAGTAACTAAATCACCTTATGTGCTTGAGGTTTGGTTATCTTCTTTAAATAATTTTGTTGTGTTCTAAAATTTTTCAGTTTGTTTGGGTTTATAAGCTCCTTTACATTCCACATAAACCCTTCATAAATGAAGACGTCCAGAAACTGGAAAACCCTATGGTTAGCAGTAAGTAGGGGGGGAAGGTGAGTATTCTTGGAAGGCAGGCAGTCTTGTCTAGTATTATTTACTCATTTATGTTTTCTGACTGTGTGTTTCACAGCATTTACTGATTTATAGAATGTCAATAAAATTATTCCATTCATATATTTTCCTTCTAGGTAAGACCATACGTAATTTAAAATGTTGGCTATTCTGTTTTTATAGCCAAGAGAGAGGTTTGCAACTTGATTATACAACGTAGAGATCAAAGCTTTTAGTTTCTAATCTACAGGAGTATTTTCCATATGTCCTGACTTCAGGAACAGGAGGATTCTCTGTAGGAAGTTCATTGAAATCTGTCACTCTCAGATTTTCTAAGAATGGAACTGTTTAGATAAATAATATGACCTAACCCTTATTGAGACTGTACAATGTGCCCAAACTCTCTTTAAAGCACTGTTTGTCCATTCATTCATTGAATCTTCATGACAGCCCTGTGCAGTAAATGCTATTAGTGTGCCCATTTTATAGATAAGAAGATTGAAGCAGAGAAAAATTCAGTAACCCATCTAGCTCTCATTGCTTAATAACAAAGTAGATTTTAAACCAAGTCAATCTGACTTTAGAGTTTATGGTCTTAACCACAGCAATATGATGCTTATTAGAATTACTAGAAGTCTTAGAAAGATATAATTGTCTTCAGTAGAGATAAATATTTGCAGAGAGAATAAGACTGACACATTCATAATTGTATGCAAATGTAGATCAAATTGATCAATTATAAGATAGACCATAAAGAAAAAGAATCAGTAAATGGAATTCTTTTCACGTGATGAAATGAGAGAGCTGAGGTTCAGAGACGTTCGGGGGTCTGCCTCAGGTCACACAGCTATTTAGTAGAAGGCTCAAGACCAGAGTCCTATAACCTAGCACTTGGACTCAGCTCATTGGAGACACCCGTAAATTAAGAGCCATGATGCAAGAGACAAATTAACTGTCTTGACTCTTAATCCCGAGCTCTTTCTGCTCTCCTTACACTTTCCTGCTTTGCATACAAAAGATCACCTGCCTGAGCCAATGGAATGTCTCTTCTGAATTAAAAAAAAAATGTAATTTGTGTTTTTTTTACGTATGTATATAATGCCTATATATTTCCCTTACAACGAAGCACATAGCTGGTGTTAAAGAGTTAAACACACACACAAAAAGGCATGAAGTTAAAAAAAAAAAAAAAAAAGCCACCATCCATATAGGGCCTTCTCATTGCTATAATGATATCAGTTGCAACAAGTCCAAGGCTCGACCTCATTACAAGGGTTTAATTGCATTGTTACACAGTCTCACTTCTCCTCTCTGGCCTCTTTCTCTTTATGACAGCTTTAGAAAGGAATTTCAGTTTGAGGTCAAAGGAAATTAATTACTGCTTTCTTAATCTGTGCTCATCTACATTTAGAAAACTTTGGGCTTTCCACCAGCATATTCTTGTCGCCTATTTGTATAGACCCAAACTTATAAAAGTAACACCTCGGACCTTTGTTAAAGAAAAAAAAGGTGTGCAAAAGCACTTTGACAGCACGTACTGAATATGTGTGGATCACATTCCATGAAAGCACCAGTTGTAGAAAAGAAATTCCTGCCATTTAACAAAGATAGTAATGTGTTAAAAGTTGAGCATTATCTTACATAGAAAATTGTATTTAAAAATTAGACTGAAGGCTATTAAACTGAAGTGTTAATAATGTTAATCTAGTAAAGCTAGTAAATAAAAGTGATCTAAGATCAAAGGCCCATGAGTAGGTACATTGATTAACCACAGGATGACATAGCTACAGATTTAAACATGGCTTTGTGTGTAGCATCTCCATCTGCAATTGGCCTAAGCTTTAGGAGGACATTTTTGTTTCATTATTGCATTAACGTTTTATTTTATTTTATTTACTTTTTGAGATGGAGTCTCACTCTGTCACCGAGGGTGGAGTGCAATGGTGCGATCTCTGCTCACTGCAACCTCCGCCTCCCAGGTTCAAGCGATTCTCCCGCCTCAGCCTCCCAATTAGCTGGGATTACAGACATCCAGCATCATGTCTGGCTATTTTTGTTGTTGTTGTTGTATTTTTGTAGAGAGGGGTTTCACCTTGTTGACCAGGCTGGCCTTGAACTCCTGACCTCAAGTGATCCGCCTGCCTCGACCTCCCAAAGTGTTGGGATTACAGGTGTGAGCCACCTCGACTGACCTGCATTAACGTTTTTGAATGTCCCTTCTCTTTCTCATTTCATTGGTCAGGGAGACATCAAGTCAATGGATGTAAAGATGGAAGGATTGGAAGTCCAGGTTCTAAAGGTTATCAATAAATATTAATTTAAAATCAATAACAAATGACTCCAAAGACCTCCACCTGGGTGGACACCTGTGAACTCTTGAAGAATGAGAAAAATTCTTCTCAGAAGTCCTCTGGAGGATGCCCCTCGCCTCTCATTCAGTACACTCACACCACATGCACATGTCTAAACCACATGGGGAAAGGAAATGGGACCCCAGTCACTGACTTAAACCAATAAGAATTTACTCCTTGGATCTAGGGTTGAGACTGTTGAAACTGGGACTAGTCTCTCCTGAAATATTGGCAATTGAGAGGGTGCTCAATAGATTTTGGGGGGATGGGGCAATAAGTAGTACCTGCTATAATGCACTAGATTTTGAGTTGCACCCAAGCAGGTAAACTGTACTTTAGTCTAAAGCTTGAGGTAGGCTCATGAGGCAGTCTTTGACAGAAGCTGAGTTACTCTTTGGATAGTGTGAGATATGCATTGCAGTCTGAGAAACACTGCTTTAGGAAACCTAACTCTTTTTTTAAAATTAGAAAACAATAAAATTTTATTTTATTTTATTTCTATTTTACTTTAAGTTCTGGGATACATGTGCTGACCCTGAAGGTTTGTTACATAGGTATACGTGTGTCATGGTGGTTTGCTGTACCTATCAACCTGCCATCTAGGTGTTAAGCTCTGCATGCATTAGTTATTTGTCCTAATGCTCTCCCTGTCCTTTCACCCCTACAACAGGCCCCGGTGTGTGATGTTCCCCTCCCTGTGTCCGTGTGTTCTCATTGTTCAGCTCCCACTTATGAGTGAGAACAGGCTGTGTTTGGTTTTCTGCTCCTGTGTTAGTTTGCTGAGGATGATGGGGAAACCTAACTCTTTTGCCTTCTGCTCAATTCTCTAAGTCTACCTTTATTCTCTCAAAATATATGTATTTGAATTTCCAAAACATTCTGTAGCTGGTTGCCAAATATCCTTAATTAATGTGATTAGAACAAATGATGTACAGTTGTGTTAAGATTCAGTTTCAGAAGTTAGTGTTTATTACTATGAGTGATAGCTTTGTTGTGCGCTTTCAGTAGGGGTACAGGGTGGGTACTTAGATACTTTAAAATGTTGGATAGGATGTTGAGTACAGTTTATAATGTTATCTCAAAATGGTGGGTAAGGACAAAATTTGAGGGAAGGAGAGTTGTTCTCAATCCTAAGCCCCACCACTACCTGCCCCAGGCATACTGAGAGGCTGTTTACAGAACCAGGCTGATCATCCACCTGTTGGATAAAGATTGGGATGCCTGAAAGAATGAGGGAGACTGAGAGAGGCTGGTATTTTACTTCTCAGTTGGGTAGCCCATTAGCCAGGAGGATTACTGATTTATCCTTGGATTCCAGGACAAAGAATAGAGGAATTGAAGAGATAGCCATATTGAGGGTAGGGTGGAGACAAAGTTGCTTGCACACATACCTTCAACATGACAAGAAAGGTTGAGTTTGATTAAATTGATGAAACATATGGAAGATAGCTGGCTTTTCTATCCTGCTGACAGCCCACTTCAGAGAGCTGCCCAGCAGTGAGAAACAGACAAATGACCCAGATTTGGCAGAAGCTGGGGAGGAATTTGGGACAGACTGACAGGAAGGTTGTATCTCTTCTGAGATCTGTTCAAAGCAAGCTGCCATGGTGCCTCTCACTTGAGCTTCCCTGTCCATGAAGAAGTGAGCATATGGGTTCCTGCCATGCAGCCAGTCTAGCGGGGAGAGGCAGTGACAGTCATCAAAGGATGGATTGCAGTCTTGGCTAGTAAACTGAAGTCTATAGTCCTCTCTCTCTTTTCTTGACCCACAAACTGAAGGAACAGAGGGAAGGAGGGGTGTCAGGATTTGGTCACATATCACCACTCTCCATTCCAAACTCTGAAGATGTGCTTGAGTTGTGGGTGGAGATGGGAGAGTAGATCTTTGAATTAAGTTTGAGATTGAGTAGCCTTGAGTCTTAAAAACCCAAAAGAGAACAATTTTATAAATTAAACAGACTGAGGAATACGGAATCTGCACATGCGAATTGTTTTCTGCTAAGTATTCTGGGGAGTGTTAAGTCATTCACGGATCGTCTCCTCAATAAGTTGAGGTATGATAGGAAAGGAAACATTAAATCTATTTACATAAGTAAGTGGAAAACAATAAAGCAGAGGGAAAGTCTTGAGGAAAAAACAAATGAAGTTTTAAGACTGTTTAGGGAATGAAGAGATTATATATTATTACAGGGATCAGAGTAAGTTTCACAGAAGAGGCAGAATTTGAGTTTAGGAAGATGGTAAAAATTTAAACACTTAGAACCTGGTATGGATGATGTTCAGGCAAAGAATGAATCCAAGTCCAGCAGTAGAAGGGCATACTTATGACCCAGGAGGAAGGGATTTGGGTGGAACCACTTGAAAGTAGGAGATAAAAGAATATTTGGTCAGATGATAGAAAGCCCTGAGTGTCATTCTAGGCAGAGTAGATTATAATTTGGGCAATGAAAAGTCTTTGGAGTTTCTAACTTGGGCATTGTTAGGAAAAGGATGAGGCAGCTTTTGTCGGAGGCAGTCTGGAAGCTGCCAGTCACTGACCTTCAAAGCCTGAGAGTTGTGGAGATGAATATCTCAATATACTTGTAGCAGACCTAGCCCACTGTGCCCACTCTGTGTCAGACACCGTTTAATTGTTGGAATACCAAAATGAACTGAAGATAAAATTCCCCACTATTCCATTCTAATATGGGAAGTAGAAAATGAAAAAACCTTTGTATGATAAGGCCAGGGAATGATGAGTGCTGGGAAGAATAAAGGAAAGAGTGTGGTGGTAGGCAGTGTTCCTCCCCAGAAGTGTGACACTCATGGTGGCCTGAGTGAAGTGGTGAGATAAAGAGCAAGAGGATTCTAGTAACACAGGTTTGAACTGTTTGAGGAACCACAACAAGAGCCACGAGGCTGTACGAGAGAGTGAAGTAGAGAATGGTAGGAGATAAAGTTGCAGTTGTAATCAAGGTCAGAGCATGTGGAGTTTGGCAGCTCATGATAAAATGTTTATTTTGCTTGTGATGGAAAGGCAGTGAAGATGTTTGAACAGTAGAGTGACATGGGCCAATTTATGTTTTCCAAAGGTCATCTGCTGTGGGAGAATAGACTGTATTGGGCAAGAGAAGAAGCAAGGGGACATTTTAGGGGGTCTGTGACCATGGTGCAGGTTTGCACCAGGCTCTTAGCAATAGCAATGGAGAGAAGTGGCTGGATTTAAGAAATGCTTTGAAAGTGAGAATAAAAGGAATTGAGAGGAACCAGAGTTGGAATATGAGAAGAAGAGAGACGTCTGAGTGACTTTTACATTTTTGTCTTGAAAATGCAGTGAATACTTGCTGAGATGTGGAAGTTTAAGGACAGAGTGCATTTGGAGTAAGGGTTTGAGGTACTTTTTAGACATTGAAATGGAAATGTCGGGCCAGAAGTTGGATATGGAAATCTGAGAGAGTGGAGAGGACAGGAATAGAGTTGTGAATTTTGGAACCTACCTTCCGACAGTATTTAAACCAGAGACTAGAATGAAAGAATTTAATATAAAGTGAAGATAAAAAATTAAAAGAAAGAGGAACTAATATTTGTTTTAATCCTGCTAATTGTCAAGCTTTACACTAGTAAAGATGCTTTTATTACATCATATCATAAGGTAGATATTATTAGTCCCCATTTAATGTTGAGGAAATTTGGGGTCTTAAAGATATTAAGTAGCTCGAAAATTATGTAGAATGGAAATGAAATAGCTGGGATTTTGTTCCAGATCTCCTTGACGCCTGTATTAGTCTGTTCTCAAGTTGCGAATAAAGGCATACCCAAAACTGGGTTATTTATAAAGGAAAGAGGTTTAATTGACTCACAGTTCCACATAACTGGGGAGGACTCACAGTCATGGCGGAAGGCAAATGAGGAGAAAAGTTACGTCTTATATGGCACCAGGCAAGAGAGCTTGTGCAGGGGAACTCCCATTTATAAAACCATCAAATCTCGTGAGACTTATTTACTACCAACCATGAGAACAGTATCAGGGAAACTGCCCCCAAGATCAAATAATCTCAAACTGCCCCCAAGATCAAATAATCTCCACCTGGCCCTACCCTTCACAAATGGGGATTATTACAATTCAAGGTGAGATTTAGGTGGAGACACAGCCAAGCACAGATATCTGAAGCTTGAGCAACTGACAAAATAGTGAACACTCTCTAGAATCAGAGAATTCAATGTTTTTCCTGAAGTCAGAGTCCCCTTTTCCATGTATTGCTTTGAACCATCTTGTGGAGCTATGAACTGATGTATTCATGGGAAGGGAGTTCATGTGGCCTATGCAGTGTCCACATGGTCATGATGTGCCATGCCAGTGACTTAAAACTTGCCAATAATTGATGTGTGGCTTTACCAATAATCAGCTCATAAATGATCCTTGATATTGCCCATTCTGAAGGCAAGGGCTAAATTCCTCCAGTAAAAGAGTCTCCCATTGCTCAGTGGCAGTTTCTTAAGATTTGTATGGAGTTCTGAAAACTTTGAAGAAAATTCCTTCCAGATTGGCTTCAGAGAATGTTTTCAACATTTCAGAGTAGTCCTGGTAACTTCTGGGTAAAACGAGTCACTTCTTCATGTCTCACACTTTCTACGTTAGCATAAGGTTGCTTAATACACAACCACACTGTGATCCACTACATTCTATTCTTCTACTCAATTTCTGATGCCTACATCTGATTTAATCCGTTGGTGGCACCTAAGTTTAATGACATTGCATCTCATTAATGATGTCTTTCCAGCTGACATTGTAAGCTAAACTTTTTGTATAATTTCTTGTTAATTTAAACCTGGGCTTTGTGGTATGGTAGCCCTTAGCCACGTGTGGTTATTTAAACTTAATTAAAGTTAAGTGAAATGTAAAATGCTGACCCTTGGTCACACCATCCCCATTTCAAGTACTCAATAGGAACATATGGCTAGTGTCTCCTCTTTTGGACAGAGAAGAAGTAGAATATTTTGATCATCAGAGAAAAGTTCCACTGAACAGGACTATTTTTAAAAAGCCTCAATGTTCTGCTCATTTACCTCACAAGTTCCCTGTTTTATAAATAGGTCAACTCTATAAGAACTTGGTTCTTTGTGGCAATTGATCCAAATTCCCCTTCCCTATCTCAGACATGCACACCTGTCCAAATATGACCAAAGTTCTGTTAATATCATTCAGAACAACCAGGAATAGGAAGGTAGCAGCCAATGGTAACCCACAATGGCTGATGACTGAGCAAGAGGAACATGTCTCACAAGTGGAATGTTGTAGCTAAAAGGGCACACAAAGGTGGAGTAATAGTACAGGAAGGAGGAATGCAATTATGAGGTAATCTTTACCTTGGTAGAAACTGTAGATTCTTAGATTCTAATCTTAACTGAATACCTTGAATGAGATGGAGAAAATGTGGAATTGGCACAGAAGAGTGCGAAGGAGTCATTTAAATACTTAGAATTCAGGAGTGGTTCACATAACTCAATGCGTTTAAAGCTGATTTGCCTGGAAGAGAGACTCAAACTCTGTAGCATCACTATTACCCCTCACTCCCCTGGCCTTTCTACTGATGCCAATGCTGTCTTAACAAACATCTGGATGCCAGCCCTTAGGAACCTTGCTCTTTCTTACACTCTAAGCACATCAGTTGCATAATGATGTTAATGTAATGCACTGCTTGAAAGTCTCAGCCCCAGTCAAATTCTCACACATTCGAAGTCAATTATATGCCACCCTAAACCACCAGTGTAAACTTAGCACCTTGAGATTCTCATCCACGGAAGAACCAAAATATGAATCAAGATTGATTGATTTAGAAGTTGAGTTTTGTAGTAATAAATGGAGAATTCTTAAGTAATTTTTTTTTTGCAAAAATAAATAGTTTCTACATGAATTTAGTATATTCTGAATGAGGAGATTATTTTAAAACCATAAATTTTGCATAAAAATTTCCTTTGGGACAACACTTTAGCTGGGCTTATGACATTACTTATGATTATGGAATCATGTTTTCTTAGCTATTGTTATTATTATTATTATTGTTGTCAGCACTTATTGTCAGCTATTCAGTCCCAGATGAGGAACCTGAAGCCCAAGGAAGTCATCACACCAAAGTCACACTTCCAATAAGTGGCACAGCTGGGATTGATGAAGGCAACTTTCTGTCTCTCTGATAGAATGTTTTTCTTTATCATGTAAAAATTTTAAATTAGACTAAAGGATGGACTGACCTGAAGATAACTCAGAGAAGTTCACATTTATGAACATGAACCTTGATGTGTTAGGATGAAATTATTAGAGTGTCGTGAGAGAAGTCAAATGATAAAGCAAGCTATTATTTCCTGTATCTGTCAGAAAGCAAAACTTTCCTATCAAAAATATCTTAACATATTTTAAGAGAAAGTACAAGTCTTTTAGCAATGGGTGCTTAGCTAGATATCCTTTCAACCTTCCTTTTTTCTGGTGTTCTAAAGTCATAACCAAAGAAATTTTATTACTTACACTGAGCATTAGCATACTGATAATGCAGTAATAGGAAATAGTCAGGAAAGGAGAGGAAAGCATAAATAGTTCAAACTTAGAATTCTGAATGGGAGTTGCATAGCCTTTTCGCTGTATTTTTCCCAACATTGCCTGTCTGCCATTGCTCCCCTTCCAGACAAGGTCCATCTCCCACCCAATAAATAGTTTCACAGTCCCTCACATTGCCTTCTCTAGGAGCTCTCACCACATTGTATTACCATTTTCCCTCCTAAACAGCCACCACTTACCTCTGAACTCCTCGAGGACATCCTTGTGTCTCCAACATGTTCTGTTATGCCAGGCACATAGTAGGATCTCAATAATTACTAGATAAGCAAATGGATAATTTAACGTCACTTATTATCCATAGCTATGGATAAGTAACCCTCTCCAAAGGTGTTTTTGATCATATGGGCAACCATATGATCAGTGCCTGATACTTGGAATCGCTGCTTTGAGGCATTTTTCTTCTGGTGCACGAGAGGCAGGGAGCAAGTCTCTTTGCAAGGTTTAGTTAACAATCATTTCCCAAGGATGTCAGAAATACATTGCGATAATACATAACTAAATATCATTGCACAGTCTCTCTCTCTCTTTCTTTCTCTCTCTCTCTCTCTCTCTGAACCTTCCTTTCTAGACAGAGGTTCATATTTTATCTGAAAGGTCCTGTGTACAAAATGGAAAAACTGTTCATCAAACAAGGGTCTGTCCAGGTTAGACACTTTGGCCAAGCAATGTAATTCCAACCACCTGCAGTGTAATTTTATAGCAGAAGTAATGCTACAACATGTAAGGCCATTGTCACATAAAAGTAATTGTTAACCTAAAGAAAAAGCAGACTTTTCCTTTTTGCTAACATGACAAGATTAAAACCTTTCAACATGTGAGGTTTACATATAATTTGCTCTGATCATTGAACAAAGAATCTTGAACACACTTGGCTGTATTTTTCAATCATTGGCCAAGTTTACACAGACTTCGTTTTTGTTTGTTTGTTTTATTTGTGTTTTTTTTATCGTTTGTTTTTTAAGAAAAGGAAAGATACTTTATTTAAAAGCCTTTCTGACTTCTGGGAACTGAATAACATGAAATTGGTGACTTCTGGGACTTGAATAACATGAAATTGGTAGCTTTCTAAAGGAAAGCTACTAGGTTTCGCGTAAGTGCCTCTTTCTTTCTCTACTATGTACAAATAATTACTTTGATAATCACCATTAATCTTGGAACTCAGATTATTTCTTAGTTCAGACAGGACACATTTCAATTGTATTCTATTTTGAGATAGCCTCTAACTACCTTTCATTTTAAAGAAGTCTCAGATTCTCCTTCTCACCAAAGTTCTTGACTTTGTAGCCATTTCTGATTGCTACTTAAGTCTTCATCTCTGTCCATTCTTCCCTATTTCTGGTGTCCTTGAGATATTCCTGAGGCCTTCTTTATATATTCTCCAACTGTATTGGCTTCAGGAGATGGATCAAGATAAGAAGAAATACCATCCTTCATGTCCTCTGCCTGGTGGGCTTCCGCTCAGCTACTTCCTTTTGTTTAAATCCTTACTTAAAAGCACCATTTGATCAATGAATCTTTTCCTCACCAAGTCTTACTCCGTGTCTATACTCTCAACTATATTTGACTCTAAGATTAGGAAATAGTGAGATACAAACATATATACACACATATAAATTATATGTATAAAATCTATAATATATATTATGCATATATAGATTGTTATATTTGTATCACACTGGAATCTATCTGTGGATTCCATATATAGAGATTCTTTCTATATATTCTATATATTCCATATATAGACTCTATATGGAATCTATATATATAAATTCCAGTGTGCTACAAATATAACAATCTCTCTCTATATATATGTAGATTCCAGTGTGATATCAATATAACAATGTTGAGTAGAAGAAGTCACATACTAAAGACTACATAATGTATAAGTTCATTTACAAGAAGCACAAAATTAGGCAAAACTAATCTACACTGTTAAAAATCAAGACAGTGTTCTTGGGAAGGGTACTGACTACAAGTGGTAAAGGTGAGCTTATTGGGGTGCCAATTATTTTTTTTAAATGGGTGGCAGTTACATGGGTATATTCAGTTTATGAATATTCATTGATACACTTTTCTCTATGTATATTGTATTTCAATACAATTCAAAATGGAAAAGGAAATGACCATATTTACATAGTAAACTTTTTGGAGAGTGAAAATACAAATGGCTGGTAACCATATAAAAATGTTTAATCTCATTAGTAAGCAAGAAAACCCAAATTTAAAAAAAAATCAAAATGCTGTTATATGCCCCTAAGAAAACAAAAAATTTAAGATGGATGATATCCTGTGTTATGGAATAAGGAAGTAGACACTGTTATTTAGAATCAATGGGAAGTTGAATTGGTACTGTTCTTTTAGAGGACACTTTAGTAATGTCTATTAACATTTCAAATACATACACTTTATGAATAGGAATTCTATTCCTAGCCATTCATCCTAAAGAAGTATTCACGCATATGCACAAATGTGTAGATATCAAGGGTCTGCATAATAATATAGTTTGTTAAAAATGTTGTTTGTAAGAAATGGAAACAATTCCCTTGTATATGACAACATCTAAGATGTCCTCAGTGAAGGCTGCCCCCCTGGTATTCATATCCTTGTCAAATCCCTTCCTTGATTGTGAGTGGGACCTAGGGACTAGCTTTTAACAAATAGAATATGGCAAAAATAATAGAATGGCACTTCCTAGATTAGGTTTCAAAATGACTGACTTCATGTTTTGCTTGCGAGTTCTCCAGCTCTCTTTCTTGCTTGCTTTAAGGGAAGTCAGCTGCCATGTTTTGAGCTGCCCTCTGGAAAGACCCTTGTAGTGAGGAACTGGTGGCTCTGGCCGACATCCAGCGACGACCTGAGATCTGCTAGGTGCCACATGAGTGAGCTGGGAAGTGAATCCTCTCCCAGCCTTGAGATAACTGTAGTTCTGGTCAATTTGATCATTGCTCTGTAGGACACTCAGAGGGGTCAGCTGAGTCACACTTGGATTTCTGACCCACAAAAACTGAGATAATAAGTGTTTGTTGTTTTAAGCTGATATATTTTGGGTTGATTTGTTACTTAACCACAGATAATATATCAACCAATAGAATATTTGCTTAAATAAATTGTGGTAGGCCGGGCGCGGTGGCTCAAGCCTGTAATCCCAGCACTTTGGGAGGCCGAGACGGGCGGATCACGAGGTCAGGAGATCGAGACCATCCTGGCGAACACGGTGAAACCCCGTCTCTACTAAAAAATACAAAAAACTAGCCGGGCGCGGTGGCGGGCTCTTGTAGTCCCAGCTACTCGGGAAGGCTGAGGCAGGAGAATGGCGTAAACCCGGGAGGCGGAGCTTGCAGTGAGCTGAGATCCGGCCACTGCACTCCAGCCTGGGCTACAGAGCGAGACTCCGTCTCAAAAAAAAAAAAAAAAAAAAAAAAAAATTGTGGTAATTCCATATTCTCTATATATTCTATTCATTGCCATTTTAAAAGAATGCAGTATCTCTGTATATATTGACATAGGAAGATTCTCAAGGTGTGTTACGAAGTAAAAATAAGAGTTTCAAAATCATATGTATTATAGGATTCCACATAAGAAAATAAACTTCTATATATTTATAGCTAATAATATATGCTTCAAAATTTACAAAAAAAGTTTTGAAAGGAAAATAATCACGTTTATTTGGAAAAATAACTTTTTACATCATACTCTATTGCATGTAATCACTTGAAGTTTGTAAAGCAAAAATGTATTATTACTTTTACTTATACTGTACACAAATTATTTTAAAGTATATTTGGAAATGTGGTTGTCCAAAAAAAAAAAAAAAAAGCCTGAGAAACAAGCTGCCCGCCCATCATCCAGTTATAACCCCTTCTACTTTCTTGCTTGTTTTCTATTTTCCTCTGTTCCCATGAAGACATAAATGTAAATATAGATATAAAATGTTTTAACAACATTGAGATCAAACTATACATGTTGTTTTGTATCCTTTTAAACTTAATATATAGTAAATATTTTTTAGTCACTGAATATTTTCCAACAACATTCAAGTTTAATATTCACTGATTATTTCGATGTATGGTTGTACCTTCAGTTACTTAATTAACTTTCCATTATTGTATATTTAGGTCATTTTCAATTGTTCCCTATTACAAATAATACTGAGATTAATATCTTTCTAGCTTGAGCTTTGTATAGTCCATGTTTACTGCCTAAGCAGTATTTGTTTAAGGGAAACTGTTGTATCAAAAAATATGTCATCAAAATTTTAGGCTTTGTATACACTTTGCAAAAAGATCACAGTGACAGCAGTCGTAGAATAGAAAAGGAAAGAAGAAAATCAGTGGTTTCAATCAATGTTGCCCAACTTAAATATTGACGCTTTTCTTTAATACTGTGTGTTTGCTGCATAACATGTTTCTTTAAAACTGTGTGTTTGCTGCATAACATGATCATGATATTATTTATTCAGCAGGCCAGTATAAAAAATATCCAAAAAGGGGGAAAATACAGAATATAACCTAAGCATTCTTGTTCCTTAAAGTCAAGCTAAACAATATTTTGAAAGAACAATGAAGGACTTTATATATTTACTTATTTTAAAAAATTGTTTAAAAATAAATTTAAGGTATACAACATGATGTTTTGATGTGTATACCCCCAGTGAAATAATCACTACAGGTAAGCAATTTAACATACCTATCACCTTCCATAGTTAGCTTTTTTTGTGTGCAAGTGGTAAGAGAACACAAAAATCTACTCTCCCCAAATTTTCAACATACAATACAATATTATTAACTATACTCTTCCTGATGTACATTAGTTTTCTAGACTTATTTGTCCTATATAACTGCAAGTTTGTGCCCTTTGACTTACACCTCTCCATTTCCTTTCCAAATGACTTTAAAACACAAGAATCAGGCCAGGCGCGGTGGCTCACTCTGTAATCCCAGCACTCTGGGAGGCTGAGGGGGGCAGATCACGAGGTCAGGAGATCTAGACCACGGTGAAACCCTGTCTCTATTAAAAATTCAAAACAAAACAAAACGAAACAAAAAAAGTGGCGGGCGCCTATAGTCCCAGCTACTCAAGAGGCTGAGGCAGGAGAATGGCGTTAACCCGGGAGGCGGAGCTTGCAGTGAGCCGAGATCGTGCCACTGCACTCCAGCCTGGGCGACAGAGCTAAACTCGGTCTAGAAAGGAAAGAAAGAAAGAAAGAGAGAGAGAGAAACAGAGAGAGAGAGAAAGAAGGGAAAGAAGGAAAGAAAGAAAGGAAGGGAAGGGGAAGGAAGGAAGGAAGGAAAGGAAGGAAGGAGAAGAAGGAGACAAAGTCCTCCACGGTTCTAACAGACTCTTACACTAATGTCTGGTATCTGAATATAGGTTTTGATGGCAGATGAGGTAACTAACACCAATGGAGTCTTTAATTGTATTATTTTTGCAAATAAATTGTATCATGTATATATATTTAAGGCACACAATAGGATATTATAGGATATATATAGAGATAGTAAAAAGATCAATAATGAAGCAAATCCACAGCCACATAATTACCCTTTGTTGTTTTTATCACAAGAACAGGTAGTGAGGGAATGGTTAGTTCACTGAAATAAGACTTCAAGAAATAGTAGTTGAGCTGTTTAGAATGGTTCTGGAAAGTAAAAGATGATGGACTTCTGATTTCTAGAACTCTGAAATTCAATCTCTTTGTAAATACATACATAATAAAAGCAACAACATGCTCTTCTTTTCATTTTACTCATAGAAGGCAGCCTGTGCCACATTAGAAATAAGAAACCTAACTTAAAATGGTCGAGTGCTTGACCTTGTTCTGACAAACCTCAGCTCTAAGAACAGCTCAGGATGAAGACCCACAGGAGCCTGTCTTTTTGAGTGACATAGATAAAATTGATAGACATTAATATTGTATTCATTTATCCTGTTGTATGAGGAAGAGGTACCTTTGTGGACTTCCGATATACTTCAAAGAGGCAGGATCTTGATTAAAGTCTCCAGAGAAGCTATTAATAGTAAATATTAGGCGGGTAAAAACACAGAGACTAACATAATTTTTTAAAGTGAAAGGTTTATCGGCTAGTATCATTTGAAAATCGTTAGTTAAATCAATTCCCCATGTTTTACAGATAAAACTTGTAAGGCTGAGAGAAATTGGGTGTCTTGCTCAAGGTCACCAAACAAGTTAGAACCAGTATCAGAACTGGGGTTTAATTCTTCATCTCACTCTCACCTGTTCCTGTAATTGTCTCCTGTTGCTCCACAAACATTATTCCTTCTCAGCAATACTACGTGACCTTCTAGTAAGTGGTGTAAGAGTTTTTCAGTTTCTAACTAAAGCTCAAGATGATATTCATGTTAATTTCTTAAAGATGCTTAGACTTGAATACTACCATGCTCCCAAATCTAGGGAATGACAGCATTTGCCTCCTGATAGGAGAGAATCAGGCAATCTTCTTCAAATGAAAGTTCTAACAGGTAGGCATTGGTAAGGCAGGCTGCAGGTTCTGCCCAGTCCTAGTTTCTTCTATCCCTTTAC
Source organism: Theropithecus gelada (assembly GCF_003255815.1). Taxonomy (NCBI): domain Eukaryota; kingdom Metazoa; phylum Chordata; class Mammalia; order Primates; family Cercopithecidae; genus Theropithecus; species Theropithecus gelada. Next base: position 15,277,934 of record NC_037675.1, read on the forward strand.
ACTGATAAAGATAACTCCAAAGTATCAAGAAGGTCTTTGACCTAGAAACAAACTCTAGTGGACAAGTGAATTTTGATACCAAAAGATAGCTTTAATAATTATAAGAAACCATTAAGAAATATTTTCAGATTAGAAAAAGGAATGTGAATGACTACTCTTGGTTTTAAAATAACAAAAAAGAGCTAGTAAATCAAAATCATAGGATGACAGAACTGGAAGCTGCCTTAGAGAGAATATGCAAATGAAATACTAAGACTGCTTAAGAGTAGACTTAGAAATAGAGCCCAGTTCTCTTGACTTCAGTTTTAGTGTATTTTCTACTCCCCATATCTAGAGTTTAAAGTTTCTCTTTTCTTTTTTAAAGACAGTCTTGTATAATTCCTCTTTACCATATAGCCAACTTCATCTTGAAATCTCTTTTGGTTCTCATAGTATAGAGTATAATATATTCTACTGATTAACAGCAATTAAACGTAAATTACAGTTTCTCTTAAGGGTCTTTTTTTTTTTTTTTGCAATAAATCATTCAAAATCCTACATTGCAATATATGATTCAGCTCTTCTGGTCTTGTCTTGAGCCACATTTGAAGTCAGATGTTTCAGAACTGAAGCCAGGGAAGATACCCTTTATTTGAGAAGAGAGACCCACCTACTTCAATAAAGATTTGAGTGACTAAGCTGAATGTGAATTAGAGTTAAGGGGCTGAGAGCTCAGTTTCTCAGATGACATACTTTGTATCCTCCAGACTCATTCTAAGTGGCCAAAGTATTACTTCAAAAAGTTCTGTTTCAATAATCGAAAGATTTCTTTGGACTTAAAGAGGTAAAACAGAATGAAAAAGCCAGTATATATGACTATAGATGTGTGTGATATGAACACACAAAACAAATTTCTGTATATTGAGCAAAGAGAAGACAAAGGGAGAGGACACCAGGGAGTAGGTAGAATAAATTATGGGAAAGAGAATAGGGAAATTATGAAGAGTATCAAAATACATAGATACCATATTTTATATCTGATTCTTCATTTTGCTGATCGTTTTCACTTCTAATATAATGTGCTGAGAAGATAGATAAGAATGGAACCATTCTAATCTTACATCTAAGAGTAATTTCAGAGATTCTGAATAGAGCTGTTGGAATGAAACAAAAAGACATGGGGCACCCTGCTTGGGAGCTTTAGGCAGTAACATGGATAGATGAGTTAGAGCCAGATGGTGAAAGACTTTGAAAGGCAAGAGGAGTCTAGATGTCATACTGAAGAAATAAACCAGGAAGAGAGATGCAGATGCAGTTGTGGATTGAAATGAAGAAAAGTGTAAGTGCAAGTCCAAAAATGGATGGGAACAATCAAGAAGACTTTGTGTGATATTGAACATAAGGATGAGTGGGGGATGATCTATTCTAGAATTTAAGAGACCTGGGTTACCTATCAGTCCTACTACTTACTAGCTTTGTGTCCTCATTTATCCTTTCTGAGACTCAGTTTCCTCACCTGTAAAATAAGAATAATAATAATAAATAACAATACCTACAGTGTGGGCTCATTGAGAGAATTAGCTGAAATGCACATGAAAGCAGCTAGCCCAGAGGCTGAGACAGATAAAGCTGGTAATTAAAGAGTAATAGTTATTGACAAATTTTTGAAGAATGAAGACACAGAGATGATCATCTCATAATTTCTTATCTGGGAGACTGGTTAAATTAATTGTAGAAACAGCTGAGATGGCTGAAAATAAAGAGCATGCTATGTGGACCAAAGAAAGCAGTGTGGGGAAAGGAGGGAGACAAAAAGGTAATTAATTTACTTTAGAATGGGAGAGCTTTGGTGAGGAATGATTCAGGACCATTGGGACCAAGAGACAAAAATACTCTTACAGTGGGAGTCGTGCTGGGAGTTGCCACAGGGGTGATTATAGACTAAAAGTTTAGAAGATGTCCCTTAAGGCCATCAGAGCATGTCATCCAAAGAGTGGGGTGACAGTTCAGACAGACTATCATAGTTGGGGACACAGATGCAACTGAGGAAAGAGTAAATGTAGAGAATTGGAAATGTTGGGCTGGAATGCAGGAACAACAAAACTAGATGTGGGGATTTATGAGTTGCCTACAGAATGTTGAGTGTTGATGCTGTGGGATTGCTGGGTGCTTAGGAAGTCCATATGGAAAGGGGACTCAGAGCTAATACCTACCAATAAATACATCAAACTGCCATGATTAGCACAAACAAAGAAAGAGAAGATAGGCTTTTCAACACTGAATATATTATGCTATTGGGCATTAAAAATATGAAAAGTCTAGAAACCTGGAAATTAATTGAGAGAGAGAAAAAAAGAACAGAAAGAACCACCTTTCAAGGAATTTCTGAAATTAAATCCCAAAGAGTTATTTTTCTTTTTAACATATGAATATCTTTGAGATCAGGATGTATCTTAAAATTTAAAAATTAATTATCAGTGTATTTTCTTTTGTTGTGGTAGATAAAATAATCCCTCATCTTATAGTCAGTGATCTCTTTGATTCCCTGAAAGAAACATTTTTGTTTTTGGTTTTATATATGAAAGGAAGGAAGCCATAGTCTATTATAAAGTCTGGATTTGGGGTAAAAAAAGAAAATAGAGAAAAAAGCATATAGAACTTTTTACTTGATAATTAGAAAATATACATTCTTTTTAAAGACTACAAAACATATTTATGAAAATTGTCCACATTCTGTGCTAGACAGAAAGTATCAGCAAATAGTATGTAATATTTCAAAGAACACGTTCTTTGACCACAATGCTATAAAATTAGAGATAAGTGCAAAAAAGGATAGTCAAAGAGCCCTGCACCTTTGAATGTGTAAAACACTCTTTAATAACTGATAGGACAAATAAGAAATATACAGACAATTAAAATGCATATTTAGATGTGAACACTAATTAAAATATTAAAGAGCAAATTAAATGAGTTATGGGTAAGGCAGTACCTTAGAGGAAAATGTATTGCCCTAAATATTAAATCATAAAAAGGCAAATACTGAAAAATATTTAGCTAAGCATTCAGCTTAAGAAGCTAGAAAAAAAACACAATAAAATAAGAAAGTACAAGGAAGGATAGAATCAGAAACTAATAAAATTAATTTGCTAACTAAGTTGAATTACTTTGTTAACCTGGTTTGCTAACTAGAAAGAATAAAAAAAAAATAAACTTTAGGTATTTTGATTGAAGGGGGAAAAAAGTGAACCTGTAACGAAAAAGGCAGTATATTATTAGGGCAGAGATGGAAAAAAAACAAAAAACAAAACACAAAACCAACAGCATAGGATATTTAGCTAAATAAGAGGCTTACACATGTATGAAAATATATAAACATATAAGAAAGGTCACATTGTAGGTCAGTTGAGGAAAAAGGGTAATTCAATAAGCCATATTGGATCAACTGGTTATCCTTATGAAAAAAGTTAGACAGAATTCTCTTCTTATACACACAAAAATCAATTCTAGGTAGGTGAAGGACCTAAATCTGAAAAGCAAAACTTTCACATTTTTGGAAGAAAATATAAATATCTTAAAGAAATTTAGATAGGAAAGCCTTTCTTTAATGACAAGATTAAAAGATCAAGGAAAATATTGATAAACTTGACTACATTAAAATTTTAAAAAAGACTTCTATGAGATGAAAAGCAGCATAAAAAAGTAAAAGGACATGTTACATACTGGAGAAGAGTTCTGCAATTTATATCACCAAACAAAGGCTTAAATTTGTAAAGTAATAAAAAATCCCTGCAAATCAATAAAAGATCAACAACTTGATAGAAAAATTGATTAAAGATATATAATAAAACGTGAATGGTTAATAAACACATATGAAAAGATGCTTAAAATGCTTAAAAGATACCTACTGATCAAAGAAATGTAAATTAAAATCACGAGGAGCTAATGATTGTGCAACCAGCTGATGGGCAAAACTTAAAGTTGGTACAAAATTTTGATAAGGACAAGTTCTCTGGAGAATAACTAAGCAACACTTCATAAAGTTAAAGACATACATACTTTCTGTGTAAGCACTTCCAGCTCTGGGTTTACAGCAGTAGTTCTCGAATTTTACCCTGTACCATAATCACTTGAAAGACTTGTGAAGACCTGGGGTTCGGCCTTAGGATTTACATTGCCAATAAGTTCCCAGGTAATGCTAATGCTGCTGGGAAACCAACCCTGGGAATCATTGCCCTAGAGAACCAGACTTCAATGTGCCCAGGGAGACGTGCACGACATTCATTGCGCTGATGGTAATAGCAAGCAATTGGAAGCAACCTAAATCTCCAACATTACAAGGACTGAGAGAGAAATAAATTATGAGAAACACTAAATAGCAGTTATAATTAATAAGCCCAAATGAAAGAAATGTTGATTACAAAGAGGAAAATAAATACAACATGTACAATTTTAATAAAGTTTAAATGCATGTAAAATCATCCTGCATATTGTTTATAGACGTACACATATGTTTAAAGTACAAATAAAATAGGCTGGGTGCGGTGGCTCATGCCTGTAATCCTATCACTTTGGGAGGCCAAGGTAGGTGGATCACCTGAGGTCAGGAGTTCAAGTCCAGCCTGGCCAGCATGGCGAAAACCTATCTCTACTATATATATATGTGTGTGTGTGTATATATAAGTGTGCATATATGTGTATATATGTGTATGTATGTGTATGTATGTGTATATATGTGTATATGTGTGTGTGTGTGTGTATATATATATATATATATTTAAAAAATTAGCCAGGCATGGTGGCAGACACCTGTAGTCTCAGCTACTCGGGAGGCTGAGGCGGAAGAATCACTGGAACCTGGGAGGTAGAGGTTGCAGAGCCGAGAACGCACCACTGCACTCCAGCCAGGGTGACAGAGCAAGACTCCGTTTCAAAAAAAAAAAAAAAAAGTACAAGTTAAACAGAAAAGTAGAGTAGGAAGAATACAAAAACTTGCATGGGATTAACAGACACCAGCTTCAGGATGGTGGTTGTCTCTGGGCAGGCAAGAGACAGCAGTGGAATCCAGGAGAAGCACTCAAGGGACATCAGCTATACTCGTGATTTATTTATTTTTGTTGAATAAAAGATCTGATCCAAAATGGAAAAGTGATGAGACTTGGTGAGTACATGAATGTATGATACATCATATTGTTTTATTGGTTGCACTTTTTAGGTCTGTTTGAAATATTTCATAGCAATACTCATTTAAACAGAGACAGGTAAACTAACTGAACTCAGAAGACTGGTAAGTCTATCGCAGAGAGAATCCCAGGCTGGATGTTTTTTTCATCTAACTTGATACTGAGTTTTTAAAATCCTAAAATGTCAAGCCAAAAATCCAGAAAAATAACAAAACTAGGCATTTCAGAGAATAACTGGGCATCTAATCACTCAGAGTGCATAATGATAACATACTTTTATATTTAAATAATACTCTGCATGTGTAGTCTACTTTTATATAACGTATTTCAGCTCATTTACCCCTCTCAACAATTCTGAGAATGAAGCTGGAAGGAAGTTATCATTCCCATTGTACATACGAGGAAACTGAGGCTCAGGGAGGTTAAAGAATCAGAGAGTGGAGTTAATGCCCAAGCTGGAGCTGCCTCCTGTAGGTTACTGTAGGTCCTTCTCTGTGCATGTAGGCATCCAGGGGCTGCAGGATACTGCCAGCTGATGTCCTAGTGAATCTTATTCCAACTTAATTGGGGCTGAAAATTCTTCCTTCAATTTTTTTTTGACTGTGACTGATGAAAACTCAGGGGGTACCTTGCTTTCTAACTTGCTTTCACTCAGTGAGTTGTTTTGCAATCAAAAAGTGGTTAGGTTTTCTAGTAGTAGCTGTTAGGTTTTCTAGTAGTAGCTGTTAGGTTTTCTGGCAGTAGTTGTTAGGTTTTCCAGTAGTAGCTGTTTGGTTTTCTAGCAGTAGCTCCTGGAGGTGGCAATGTGGTTGCAGAGTAAAGCTTGGGTTTTGAAGTTTGTGTGGCTTATATTGAAGTCCCCGTTTCATCACTCACTAGCTTTGTGAATCTGACAATTAAATCAGCATTGAGGACCTCAGTTTCATAATGTGTAACGTGGGATCACTTCACTAGCAGGATTGCAGAGGCTAATCTACGTGCAGGGTGTGACCCAGAGCCTGGCATGTGATAACAGCTCAGTAAGTGGGTGCAATGTATTTAATAATTATTACTTTTATTTGTTGAGATACTGATGATGTATTAAAGTCGTTCTCTTTCTCTCTCACTTTCTCTCTAGTGAGATCTAACTCAAATTCAATATCGAATGCACAGAAATGTAAACATGCACATCTCTCTCTCCCTGGTCAACGTCTGTCAATTCAGAATGGAGGTGGGTGGGTACAGAAGGCATGAGGAGATTGGGAAGGGTAGACAGGGAGGGAGAAGGAGAAAGCAAAATGTAATTCAGAAATGTATGTAAATTTTGAATTCAGCAATTCAAATTAAAAGAAGAACAACTACAACTACAAATTAAAAGAAGCTGAACAATATGAAGGCAGCCTGGTCTCATAAATACATATTGAAAAATAGGACCTAGGTTTTGACTACTTCAAAAACAACACTGTATCGAAAAGAACCAGCCTGGTGTGTATTTTTGTGTAATCATCACAGTGATTTTGGTGTAATATACAAATTACTAGCAAATTTGTAACATATCACAAACGGTGGGAATTGCCTTTGTCTTAAGTCTTGGTATTTTGTAATAAAAATGTCATATTGGTAAGACCATTTGAGAAGGTAGGGCTTCTAGAAAGTGTCAGTAATCGTGGTGGTTGTACCAATTCACTGAACTTTTTGCTTAAGAGTTTTCCCGGAAATAATAAATTTGGGAAGAGATATGGCAGTGAATTATAGCTAGATTTAATTTGAAGCATCACCGCAATAGTATTTAATAATGAGCCTTGGATATTGATGCCATGAACTGAAGCAACCTATTCCCCAGGGACTTTTGTAAAGGGGCTACAAGGAGATGTGTGGTGTATGATTGATACTCCAATCTTCTTTTAGTTTTAGGAGAGTTTTTGAGTGTTGATCTACTCATACTCTATCTAAATGTATGGACTCCTCCTTTACTGCTGGTTCATGTCCCCGGATGTCTGCTTGTGCTATTTCTCCTGCCTGGTATGTTCTCCCCTGACACTCCCACCTTTCTACTTGTACAATCGAACTCAACAGTTAAAGAACCAACTCAGGTATTTCTTGAACAAACTCCAGTTGCCAGTAGAACGGGTGAGTCTCCACTCTGCTCTAATAATAATGATAATGCAATGACAAAGTTTTATTAAATATTTGTATATGCCAAACACTGGTCTAAGTACTTTATATTACTGAGCTCATTCAGTCTTCACAATAGTCCTAGAGGGGGGTACTATTATTAAAAGTGTCAGGGCATGACATCAGACTGTCTATCTATGACTTATTTACTATATTCATACTCATCATTGTCTCTCCAAAGCAGGGTGTGTCCAACTATATCCAGTAGAATGCTATTTCCCAAGTTGTCTACAGTCAAACCTGAAAAACAAAAGGCAAATAGATAACTTTATTTTATTTTTTGCAAATACACTCTTAAAAATTCACAATATGTAGTCACAATTTCAAGGCCCTGAGAAGTCCTAAAATAAGAAAACATGGCCAGGTGCAGCGGCTCACGCCTGTCATCCTAGCACTTTGGGAGGTCGAGGTGGATGGATCACCTGAGTTCAGAAGTTCAAGACCAGCCTGGCCAACATGGTAAAACCCCATCTCTACTAAAAGTACAAAAATCAGACGGGTGTGGTGGTGGGTGCCTACTATAATCCCAGCTACTCAGGAGGCTGAGGCAGGAGAATCACTTGTACCCGGGAGGCAGAGGTTGCAGTGAGCCAATATAGTACCACTGCAGTCCAGCCTGGGCGACAGAGTAAGACTCCATCTCAAAAACAACAACAACAACAAAACAAACAAACAAAAAATATGCTTATCTTTGCTTCTCCCAGCATTTCCCAAAGGAACCATGCTCACATTTACACTTTGTTCTTCTTTCTCCCCCTCTCCTACTCTTGCATCCCCCTTGCAACATATAGTGGGTAAACATGTTCAAACGCCCGCACATAGTTTCATACTTACCTATCTATAGTGAAATTGTTTATTTCTACGAGGAGTTCTTGTATTGGACTATGGACTTCTTGAGGGTTAAACTGTGTCTGATTCATTGTGATGTTTCTAGCTTCATTTGCTGTGACATGAAAGTTGTAGGTAGGTTTCTTATTTGGCTATGTTCAAGGATGCTTCTGAGATGCTTCGGGGATGCTTCATCTGAGAAAGGAGAAGACATCACGATAATTGACATTCTGGACCTTGGTGCTTGATTGATCAATTGTGCCCCCAGCAAGCCAACACTGTGAAAGACAACAAGGTAGCCTGCCCAACACCGAGATGCTGACAGTTACCATGCGAGCTCTCCATCACCAGCATGTCCAGCCTCATTCATGAAAATCTAGAGAGAAGTTTCTCTGAGGTTGAGGTTTTTATTTTCTTCCTAAAGAAGAATTCTGAAGCTCAGGAAATGTAGACATAGACATCTCCCTGGATATAATCCTCTCAGTCAATAATTTTATTTTACATGTGAGATAGTTGAGGTCCAGAAATGGGAAGTAAGTGGTGTAATGACAGCAGTCAATGGCAGAGTTGAGCTAGAATAACTTATCTGGCCTTCTAGAAAAAACAGAACCAAAAAATCTTTGGAACTCTGGCCATGAAATAAATCCATGGAGCACGGATGCTCCTCTTTATGAAAGAGAACAGAAGCCAACACAGATGCCTAAGGGAACCATATGACTCAGGAAAAAGCTTGGCTGAAACAGCCATTCATTGGCTGGTCTACAGAGCACCCGTTTGTCAATCTAAAGGTAAAAGGCCTTTTGGCAGTTGAGTAGCTTATGATGCAGAACTGGATGCAGTGGGAGTGGCCCAAGCAGTGACCCGGGACTGGAAACCCCTTGAGTCCAGGGAATTAGAAGCCTACATGATGAAATTTGCTGGAAGAAGTTCTTCCAGAAATAAACTTGTGTGGAAAGGCAGTGCAGTAGCCTGTGCTGAAATGGCTTTGATTGGAGAAGATACGCCTGAGAGACTTTTATTATCTCTTACTCAAGGACTGCAAGTGAAACTGGAAATGTCTATTGTAAATTAAAGCCATATGTTCCGGAATATGAACTAAACATCAACATTTGTTGAGCAGCTTCCATGTTCTAAGTGCTTTACTTATTAACTTGCTATATCTACACAAGAACTTTATGAGGTAGCTATGGATTAGTCCAGTTTTACAGATGAGAAAAACTGAGGCATAGAGAACTAAGTAACCAGCTCAAAGTCCTACAGCTGGTAGTTAATGGGTCTAGGATGAAATAATTACTGGCTTGTTTCTATCATTTATTTCATGTTTCCTACACTATATAGTGAACAAAGTTTTAGCAGTTTATGGCTAGATTTCTGTAAGTAATTTGAAATTGTCATACTATTCAGAATAGAAATTTGAACAATAAAATGGTGACATTGGTGAAGAGAGGCTAGGAGATTTACAGCCATGGTGTAATTAATGTTAATGTTAGAAAAGCACACGTAGGTTTTGAATGAACAGGAAGAGAAAATCTACACATCTTTTTGTACTTGTAAATCTTGCTTCTTATGGAGTGGGACAGTATCGTACAGGATTTGGAGTTTCAGAATATGTTTTTAAAAAGGAAAAAAAGACAATGGAATATATGAGATGACGGTAACTCATTTTTTTCAGCATGGTTTGTCCCTTCACCTTTCAGAAAGCACTTACTATGTGCAAAGTGCACAGAAGTCTTGAGGAATGTGAATTGGCATCAGTTCATTCCTCAGATAGTTGATTATCCACTAGTCCAAGGACACATAGGGGCACAGAAGTAGCAAAACATGTTAAAGGAGTTCTAATAAATGGAACTTCATATCTCAGAGATTTGAGGACTTGATCATAAATTGTCTTGGCTGGATTTGAGGAGCAGGTACTTTGGTTTGTATATTGAGTGCAAAAGATTTTCTTATGTCCTAAGAAGAGTGAACAAAGGTTCAGAGGTCAACAAACAATTCAATATTTAAAGAATGACGAGTGGCCCTGTTCAGAGACAGAGCTGGAGAATGGATGGAGAAGTGGGGAGATCTCTGAGATGTCTGTCTGGACAAAGGACGTTGACTTCCTGAGAAAACACCCCAGGAAGCCACATTTAAAGCAATGTTTAACATCTTTCTGAGGCAGGTTTCAAATGCCTGGGACATAGTAGGTACTCAATTAATATTTGTTGACTGAGTGAGTGAACTGCACAATGAAAAAAGGCAAAGTAATTGCATAGCATTTCAGAGTTGCCCACCAATCCATTTGCCTGCGGTCTAAAATAGTAAGCACAGCTATAGAATACATTAGCCCTCAATCCCTGGCCCAAATTTTAGACATTAAAATGCTGGCCTTACTCTTTGGGAGTGTCCAAGGATGACCTGGGCACTGGCAGCATGCTCTCTTATGTGTAGCCTAAATCCACTGATGTGAACTGTCTTTGTTTGTGCTAGTTCTTTTCTTGTTTAAAACAGCAATGAGAACTATAAACCCCACCACCTTAGAGTTATCCACATATCCATAAAAGCCTAGCAACCAAAGGTATTATCTTTATTCAGAAGAAGTAGAACACGATTAAGGTTCAGAAATATATATATATGAATTGGGTTTTCTGAAATGGTCATTTTTTTTCCCCCTCGGCTATGCCATTATAGTGATCAGCCAAGCTTCGGCAAGGTAAATACTTTTGGAAAATAAGTGGAAATTTGCTGCAAATCAGTCCCTTTTGTGCATGGCCGCGGGAGCATGTTGAAATGTTTGGACACTAATACCCATTCATTTTCTTGGCTCCATAAATAAAAGCCGCCAGCTCTGTGGCGGCCGTGAAATGGTATTCTTCAGGGCCCAGCAGGAACCCCCATCCTTATTACCACTGCAGGGGGCAGGACAGGCCCAAAATAGCAAGACAACTAAATCAAGACATTTTCAATGTCTAACAAAATGACTGTGTTTTAGAAGGAACCAAAAGGTTGGAAAAAATTGGACAGCTTTTGTACTTAGTGTAATACCTTTGTTAAAAGAGTTCAGATGGGAAAAAAAGAATCTTTTAAAAATGCATAAGCATATTTCTGAATATCACTTAAAATCTCCAAAGATCTTATGAAACTGTAAATCGAATGCATTGATGTAGTCATCAGAGGACTTCAAGCTGAAGATATATTCCATTTGCAGACCCTGGACCATAGATTATGATGTGGGTCATCAAGTATTCTGCGGGCCTTATGCCTGTAGGTTTGATGGGAGAGTAGCTTCGGAAGGAGGTCAGGGAAGCTTTTGAAGGAATCTGAGCAGCTATTTTGGCCTTCAAATCTTTCTCAAATTAAGATTTTTTTTTTTTTTTCTAAATAGGTTCGTAGACTTGAGCAGGTTTTAGCTATTGCTATTTCTTTTATCCAAGAGAAAAATTAGGCAAAGTATTTCTTAAGAGTCATAAAGGCATGGCAGTAACTTGACAGGGAGGAAGGCATTGGAAGAAAGTGTTCACAAGGTATTTTTGCATTTTTGTTTCTCTTTCACTGCCACCACACCCTGACAGTTACGAAGTGCTGTTCACCCATTTTGAATAAACAATAAATTCCTTCTGTTGTCATAATATATCCCATAAGTTAGTATCCAGTCCAATAACAATTAGTACTGATTTTTTTTGCATGGTGCAATGCTACGTAGCTGACATTATTATAATTAAGCATGTAAATGTAACATCATTCTGACACAAACCAGTCATTTTATGTAGTGTAACTCAAAAGGTTTCCTCAAAATGTAAACACTTAGAAGAATCTTGCCAAATCCCTCGAAGTTAACATGCCACTCAAGTCTGAAACATAGGACTTTTGGATTTTTGAAAGTTAATAAACAAAGAGAAAACTATTCTCTCCCCCACTCCCCACCAATCTCCTCTTCAGTCTTTTATGACTCAGACTTTAATGAGAGTCATAAACATTACCTTGCCTAATAAAAATTCCAGTGTTTCAGAGCTGGCTCAGAGAATGTGAACCACATCTGGTGACAACTGGAGCTAATTAATATCTTTATAGGTGTCTTCCATCCGCTAGAGTTTAAACAGAAATAGTCAGGGGTGCTTACATCAAAGCCTGAGGCAACGGAGGGCTGTTGCTTGCTTTCCAGTCTGAACTGATAACAAGTAGACCAATTTTTATAGGATTGTAAAAGCTAAGTGTGGAGATGGTTCACGCAGAGAAGCACTTTGCTCCACTGTTCTTGCATTCTGTGCTCATGTCTCTGGTTTTCTCTGCTATAGGCTAGCCTGGCTAGTTAGTTAGACATGTGGACAGGCAACACGGAAAAAAAAAATACTAAAAGTGGGCAGGGGAGACTAACAAATAACTTTGCTTAGATTTAGACAAAGCGCACAGTGACCCAGACATACCTGATCTTCTTGCAAAGATCTTTAAAATTCTGCTCTGTCAAGCATTTACTTGTGGCCCAGAGAAGGTTTGTCTAACAGGCCCAAGTGAAAATTAACAAGCGAGATGCACTAGCGCCAGTGGTGCTAATACATGTTTTGAAGCGTACCAATTGGACTAGTGCAATGTCACAGCTCTAGGCTAAACATGCAGGTGGTTGCGGGGTTTCTTTTTCAGAGGTTACCCTACAAAGAGCATGGCAGTCTTTCTCTGTCAATATGGGCCAGTACCCCAGGAGCTCCCGGACAATCAGAAAATAATGACATCAACCTGACCATGGTTAAGTACATAACATGCTGAAAGTTCACGGGTTTGTAGTCTGGAACAATAAAGAAAAAATAAAGACACTTGCACGGCAGGCCCCAGCTGTTATTAGCCATGCTGAGAGATCAAGGAAAGGTATGATATGGACTGCCATTTCAATTGGGACCAGGTTAATCTCTCAACTGGAGGAGAAGAAAAACAACAGAAAAAGCAGCCCTTAGAATGAACCAAGGGGGCAAATGACAATATCATTACTTTCATAAGCTGTGTTTAACTCTTTACTAATAGAGACTATGTATCCTTCAAATAAGCTTAATTTTCTTTAGAATGGTGGGCAGAGAACTTTAACACCTCAAAGTTCAGCCAATGAACATACTATCTAATTTTCATTTATTGTGTATTGCTGAGACCGATGACTTAGTGGAGAATCTCTCTATCCATGTAGATTAAAAATGACTAGTATCTCTTAACGGAAACATCATTGGAGTTTATTCTGGCCCGGACTCCATGGCTGATTTGTGATCTTCAGAAAGAGGCTTAATCGCACTTTATCTTAGCTTACTTGCTTGAAGAATGGATTAGGATGAAGTCAGAGAGTTGAGAATGAAGTCATTCTTGCAACACCAATATCGTTTGAGAAGTCTGTTTAAAAACACCAAGAACCATCTGTATGCTATTAAAGAAAAAGCTAAATTGCTGATTTCTCACCCAAATATCCAGATGATTCTGTGTGAGTGGGAGGGTGTGCACTCTAGAAGGTGGGAGAAATCATGGGAATGTCAGCAGCAAAGAGCTCTGCGAACTGAAAGCTTGCAAGGAAGTAGGACGTGGAACTAGAATTTCTATTATTTCTAATTTTTTACCTTCCAAATGAAATATGAAAACAAGGAATTCTCCAAGTCTAAAATATAATCATTCATACTATTCGCTAGAAAAGGAAGCCAACAAATGAAGATATCCCCAGCTTGTTTCTCATTCAGAAAAGGAGCCCATTGTTAGGTTCCAAGGCTATTGTTCCTTTGGTTCATTGATTTTTGTGTTATCTTGGATATACAAAGAGGTGAGGGGCAAGGACAGGTGGACATATAGGGTGTTTCATTCTTAGATCATTAACTGTGTTCCCATCTCCACAAAGAAATGGTTGTGAGCAACCATTGTGAAAAATACTTTTTTCTTTCATTTATTTACTATTTTCATAAAATTATAAAAACATGATGAAGAAAAGTATACTAAAGTAGAAAAAAAAAACACAATCTTAGATTCCTGCTCAAACAATGTTATCTTTTATGACCTAGTCCATTTCCTTCTAATTATCTTTGCATTTTTCTTCCTTATAGAGTCAAGATAATGTCAATACATAAATTGGATTACATTACAATGTTTTTCCTCAGGCAATATCATTGCATGTGATTAGAATCTTCATAAACATATTTTTTTTTCTTTTTTCTTTTTTTTTTTTTTTTTTTTTTTTTGAGACGGAGTCTTGCACTGTCACCCAAGCTGGAGTGCAGTGGCCCGATCTCGGCTCACTGCAAGCTCTGCCTCCTGGATTCACACCACTCTCCTGCCTCAGCCTCCTAAGTAGCTGGGAATACAGGCGCCCGCCACCACTCCCAGCTAAATTATTTTTCTATTTTTAGTAGAGATGGCATCTCACTATGTTAGCCAGGATGGTCTTGATCTCCTGAGCTCATAATTTGCCCGCCTCAGCCTCCCAAAGTGCTGGGACTACAGGCGTGAGTCACCGCACCCGACCATAAACATAATTTTTGTTTGGCTTGCATGACACTTTGTCTTCTGAGTTGAACATTTCGGTTATAGCAAATGTTGTATTTAATACAAAATAATACTACTAAGAAAAGATGCAATTAAATCATTTTTTAAGGCTTTCTCTCATTTAAGATTGTTTTATTAAGTAAACTCCTGCTAGAAGAACAGAGCAAACTTTTCTTAAAGCAACAGGTTCAGTTAAAGAGCTTCTATAAATTCTATTTTAAAAATCACCTGAGTATTTTTAGCTCCGGTTCCTAGAATAGAAAGGAAAATATTGTAAGACTTTGAAGACACATGTACAGATCTTTTATGCATAGTAGTCAGAATGGGCAGTATATTATATGCAGATAGAAATGAACATGTGCCAGACCTCTTCATCTTATTATTAGAAACAATGCTACCAAAACTGCTAGCCTCCTCCGGTCTCTAGACATTAGTTTCTTGGCACAATTTACTTAGTATTTAATCAAGCTTGCAGGATAGGCCTCTCTTCTACTGTGCACACGGTTAGATATGTCTCAGAAAATGTCTGGGATAGTGAGAGGCTTTATATTTCATGACTAGCCCAATGAATCATCTATCTAGAGTGTATTTGGTTTTGATCTCATGATGGTGGCTGAGAATGTAATGGATGAGGCTTTCTGTTTCTCTCCTTCAGGCTTTACTCTGTATTAGCAAGCACTGTCCTGTTAAGGTTTCATGGCCAGAATGTTTCCAATGAATGAAAACTAACACTGTATTACACACACAACCTAGGCCATAACAAATTGGATAACTACTAGGTAACTGCAACCTTACACTAAGATTTTATTGATTAACTGGTGGCATCTTTCATAAGAAAGGTGGCATAATTGTGAAAAGTCGTGCACAACACTTTGTATTCAATTTCATTATTGCCAATTTTTATGAGTTCCCTCTTAAAACCAAATAGTTTTATTTGAGTTTTCCAAAATTTTGAATGTCAGAGATCACTTTATACCTTAAAAAATTCCACGTGCCAAGGCCAGTTAGCTAATTACACACTCGTTGAACATTTGGCAAGTTTGTTCAAGATGGAAGTGGACTGCAGACCACAAGAGTTATGGATATCAAAAAACAAAAAGAAGGGAACCCAGGGATCATAACACTCAATATAATTGGCAAATAACCCGCAAAAAGCACATTTTTCTTTGAACAAATGAGAACCAGGCTCATCTATTTGAATAGTTTTCACTAATGCTCCTCTTTACCAGTACCTGATAATAGATTAAAATGTCACAGATTAGATCAAGGAAATGGGTGGGGAGAAAAACTAGGAAGTGGAGAATCAGAAGTACCCTTACCTTTTTTACAGGCTAAAATGCAAACCCCTGCAAATTATGAGTTTGTTCAAGGAATAATTTGAAGCATGAAAGATTAAGTTCTAGACAACTTGCCTAAGAGTTTAAGAAAGAAAAACACATTGGAAGGAAAGGGTAGAAACATCTTTCATTAGTCAGACTCTCCATTTCTTTAATTAAAGAATAAATGACTAGCATTTTGCTTCTGCCCTCGGTGAAGGACTCATGGAAAACCAAATGCCCCCTTTCTGAATTGGTTGGCCAAGGCTCCTGTTAGTGTAAATGTTCACATTGATAAGTATGGAATCAGTTCCTTGCGGGGAACCTAAAGACCAATCTCCAGCACAGTTTAGCTCTAATCAAGGATTAGTCAATAAATGTATCCTCATATGACTTAAGAGAAGCCTACATTATTTCACATGGGGCTATTATTTTGTAGAACTACCATTAAGTCTTCCTATTAAAAATGGCAATCACCCTGAATTAGGAAACACTTTATATGATGAAGAACCTAAAATAAATCACTTAAGTTCAAATACCCTCTCTCAGCCTTCTCCTATCTGGTTTGTCTCCAGCAGTCATGTGTCAATATGCTTTCGATTTAAATGGGAAATTACATAAAGTTTTGTCATTGTGCCATCATTTTGTTTCCCTGGCAAATAAATTAGCTTTGGAAATATATTAAATCCTATCTTATTTCATGAAAAACTTACATAAAACCGCAGTTTGCTGTTGAGTGATAGCTAGACCTCATGGCATCCAGAGAAGTATGTAGGAATCCAAGTCATTCTGTTCTGGAAATTTCACAAGCATGTTTCATCACAAAGCTGCCAGTATAATATATATTATATTATATATACATATGTATATAAAATAAATGTCTTCTATAATTATATACATAGTTAAAACTGCCAGCTCCTTTTGAGTCTGAGTGGGAAGGAGGGGGGATTAATATTAAGTAATATTGGCAACTCATATTCCCACCAAATCGTTCTTTTATTAGTATTGTTCCAGTTAAAATGTTAAAACATTAATTAACTTTTTTTATTAATTTATTCTTCCCTCAGATATTATATAGGGGAGCACTTTTTTGTTAAGCCCTGCATTAATAAAACAAAAGTAATTATACTACTATATCTTCTAATATCCAAGCAGGAATTTTTCTTCATTACCTAAATGAAGAGGTGGGATTAGAGGTGAACAAAGATAAAAAAAGGATCAGAGGGTGGATTAACAATTACTGAGTGCATATTACATTTTAGACACTTTCAATGCATTGTCATATAATTCACACAATAGCACATATGCATTTGTATTATCTTCCCATTTTAGAGATGAAGAAACAGATACACGGAAAGCTGAAGTCACTTGCCAGAGATCAGAGTTCAATGGTCAGACTGGGATCCACATGTGTCTGCCTGACTTCAAAGTCCTTCTTACCATGAATATATTACCTATCAAGAAATTACTTTGAGACCATTTGGATTTTAGGGAATATTAAAGCCAAACACATACTCTTTCTTTTCTGCTGATAAAATTGTTAAGGCTTGAGTTATCTTTCCACTTGGATTTACAATGACCTTCAATGTAACAAATACTGATTGCCCTTCTGTATACAGACACCACCCCAAAACTTTCTTCCATTGTCTTTATCTTGAACAAGGAAACATGTGTTCCTGCTATCCCCGCAACATGAAATCTGCCTTTCAGAAAAACGTTTCCAAAGTTAACATGTTCCAACATAAAGGCCCAGAAGAGCCTCCTAAAAGCCAAAGAGTTTGTCATCATGTAAAGACTCTTCTCTAGTTTCTTCATAATTACCTGCAGATCTCTATGGATGAGAGGTTAATACAAATGTTAAGAAGGAACTGAAGCATACTTTTTTATCATTTGGTTTTTCATGTAGGCAGACTTCTATCTAAACATAACTTTTATGATTTTTAAACAGAACAGTATAAAGAAAACATGATGGATTTATTTATTGCTTCCCATTTAAATCATCATTTGCAACAGACTTGCTTTTCTTTTGAAAAGAAAAAACAGAGAGTTTATCCCTGGTTTCGAAAGGATCTGGAAAACCTAATGAAAAGAGTGGAACCAAGCACACTGAGAATAGAAAAGTCTTTGTTTATCCCAGGAGCCCTGCATCTGTGAGATTCCACAGCTCCCTGGACAATCCCCTCATAGGAGGCCACCTGTAGGAGTACAAGCCCTTCAGCCCTGGGGGCTATTTTGCCTCTATCCTCTGCAGTCAAACCACCAGCATGCATTCTGTGCTATGCTAAATCTGGTAATGGCTTTTCTGAAACACACACCTGTCCATTAAGAATGGCGACGAGACTCCCAACTCATTTTACATAGGCTACTGCACAGCAGTGGATGTTAATGACTTTGGAGTGTTTTGTCTTTGACAATAAGCCGGAATCTTGACTATGCAATTGACTACAACTACACAAATTGCTATTTGGAATGAATCTTAATATATACACTTGTGTATATGAATACAGCTAGCTGCTCTTTCCCCATACGATCATGGTTGTTAACATTCTACCCATTTTAAGTGAGCAAATTTGAATAAAATGGCTGCGTAATACATTCTGTGTTAACATCAGCTATTTAAAAAGCCCAAGGATTAAAAGTTAATTCCATCCTTTTAATTCAAGGGACATATAAATGGCATTATGGGTAGAGCCAACTCCTCTTTTATCAGTCCTTTCATGCTGCCTCCTCACTAATTCTTGGTTGTTCAAATGCTACCTACATAATAAAAGCCTTGAGTTAATTTACTAAGATTTTACACCAGTGCAAATGAAAGAAAGGAAAGTGCTAAACAAGGCAATTAGCACTCTGTTTAGTGCACTCCCAAAATAAATGTAGGCAATTTACAATTTGGCAAATGGCACTCAATCCAGATCCAACTCATTTATGCCTAAGGGGGTGGTACAGTTCATTAGGGGGAAAAAGTGTTTATATATATTATGCTATTGAGGCCCAACCCATTTTGTACTACAGCAACAGATGTGACTCCTCCTGAGGTTTATTAGTGTTTCTTGCAGAAAAATGCCAAACTATTATGCTTTCAAATAAATGGCCCAAAAAGAATGCCTTTTACTATTGAGTATTAGTAGCTAGCTTTACAAGATGGGGCGGGGGTGGGTATAAGTGTGTGTGAGAGATGGTTTGCAAAACTTATAGCCATGGGTCCGAGCCTCAAACACTGACTGCAGTTGCTGAGATCTGCAGAAAGTGTTCACTTGAAGTATTACTGACTTTCTTAATTGTCAGGAAGGTTGTTTCAAGCCTTTCATGTTTATTCTTGTAAGCCTTTTATTAGTGCAAAAATAATAGATGTTGTTAATGCAGAATCACAACCAACATTAATATTTAAGATGCTAGAATGGAAAAGGTTAAATGTGTGTTTAGATTGCTTTTGAACAAAGAGCTTTACAAAATAGTTCAGAAACGTAACAATGGACCAAACCTAGAACAATTTTGCCTCACTTGAGTCTCTCATTCTTGAGGGGTTTATTCTTTATTTTAGGAAGATGAAGTTCTTATACACTTTCACATATTCCTGTCATTTGGAATTTGTATCCCTGTTGGAATGAAAATATGAAAAGTTGACATCTGAGGAAGGAAGGTGCAATGAAATCCACCAGCCTCCCCTGTATTTTTGTTTATTTCTGAGTCTATATAGTTCCACTGAGTGTTAAAAAAAAAAAAAAAAAAAAAAAATGACAAGGCAAGGTAAAAGCATTCTTTTGTGCCCTCTAGCTGCTAGAAGCACAAATGAAAAATAAAATTCTCTGATGATTAAATTCGTCTAATCTGGCTTAGGGACTGGGATAGAGGGGAGGGGACAACAATTCCTATGAGCTAAAGTTTTTTTTTCTTTATAAAAGACACCTGGATAAATAAAAGTTTACTGTCTTGTATTAACTGCACGCTCATTTTGAAAAGATAAAGCAGAGAAATAATTCATGAGGGACTCTCAGAAAATTAAACTGGGATATCACTTATCTCAAACAGCTAATTAATATGACACACATACTTTGGACTATGCATTGCTTTGAGTATTGATCACTATTTTAATTCTATTTCTAATGGAAGTTGAGTACAGATTGCAGTCTTGAGTGACTTTTGTTTGTTTGTTTGAGGAATAATATAATTACTTTTAGAATTGCTGACAAAGCTAGAATGCGTATGTAAGTTTATGAAAATGAATGGGTTGTATGTGCTTTATTTATTTGTAACCTTCTGCTTTAGGGTCACTCCTTGCATGAGAATTTTATCTAAATCAGTCCTTAAGGAAATGTGGAATTCGTGGATAGAAGTCCTGATAGCAGGTTGGTTTGCAGCCCTTTAAATCAAGGGTGCATTTTGAATATAAAAATCAGCACCCTGTGTGATCCCTTGCTGCTGAAGTGGGGAATGTTCTGTGAAGGTGGAATAAGTGGCTTACTTGTGAGATAGCTCCACAAGGGAAAAATCCAAATGCCCAATTTACTGCATGATTCATTTAGGAGGAGAAAAAGTCTTGCAGCTTGGCACACGCCTATGGCCCAAAATTTTTAAAAAGAAACAAAGAAATAGTTTGAAATTTGCAGAATTTAAAACAACAACAACAACAACAAAAGCCCTATCCAGTTTTCCTAAGAAAACATCTCCATTAGTGCCCTACATTTTTCTGTGTCTCCTGGAGAGTGTGTGGGTATGGGGGAGGGGCGGATGGGGTGGGAAGGGAGTTGAGCTCTTTAATGATTCAAGGAAATATACGAGAACCCCTTTTTGTATTTTTCCCTGAAGTGAATGCACAGTTCAGAGGACTCAGTTGAGTCTCACAGCCATTCCCAGCAATTCCCGATACAGTGGAGAGTTCAGCAGAAAGGGCTCAGTCTCAACAGATGTTCTAAGTGGCGCCTCCTGAGTTGCTCTTGTGTGATGGAGAAATACAGAAATCAAGCTAAATCAAATTAGGCAGCAGAGTAAGAAAATAAAGGTCAGGTCCACCAGCATCTGAGTAAACAGCCTATGCCAATATGGCCATCTACAGTCAGGAACTAATTAAGGGCTGATTGTCCTTCTCGGTGAAACCTCAAAAATGCATGGTGGTGAATTATTAAAAACAACAACAACAAAAATAATACAAAACCCCCACACTCTGCAGTGTGCCAGATGAAAAGATAGGGAACCATAATATCCCGCGGAATTGTGTCTCTTGGAGAGAGATAGTCCCCAAATCCCCAGCTCTCTTTGTTTTGATTACAATTTTTCTTCCTTTAAGGGAGCAGAAACTATGCTCTAAGCCTGTCTTGTGTTACAGCTCCTTTTACCTTTGTCTGCCTATCTCAGCTGGTATTTAATTGGTCAGCAATAGGAGGGAAGTCTCCTTTGAGGTAATGAATATTGACTGTTTATGTTGAAATGTCACTGTGAAAAGAAAGCCCAGCACCAAAGAGGGAGAACCCAGTGTGAGAGTCTCAGACACAAAGGAGACACCAGTGAAACGGAGGCATTGAAAAGCAAAGCAGCTGAAATTCAAAGAAGAGATGAAACAGAAATGGCCTACATGTGTGGGAATTTTAAGCTAGCAATTGACAGGTGAAAAAGTCATTATTTTACCTGTTATAACCAAGTGTAATTGCGTGTTTTTCCTAAAATGGCATGGGGGCCATGGTTCATATAAGTGTTTCCACTGAGAAACCATCCTCATCTTTTAATTAATATTTTTTGTTTCATAAAGGTGATGGGTAAACCTAACGGTTTCTAATTATATGAATTCAAAAAGTTAGAAAAGAAGAAAAAGAGGAGCTACTTTGCTAGGATGGCCCTTTCTTAAAATGGTTAGATCTTGCAGTTTTCAAACAAACCTGGGTCTGAAAAGTTTTGGCCATTGCAATTACAGATTTTAAGGCAAGAAAAAAAAAAAGGAAAGGCAAAATGCTGTCACAAGCCAAGTACAGTCTGCTAATTAGTTTAGCCTGGTTGGAAATATTATCATTTAATAATATGGGACATTATTTTCTGCATATCTTGGTCATTTGAGGGTGACCATGAGCTGACAGCTGAGACAGTGTCTTTTTAACCCTCTCTGTGCTGGTCAAGCACTTCCCCATTTAAGTCTGGTTTTGCTGGGGAGCTACGGCTTTATTCACCCACAACGGATTTTATGTCACTGTGTGAATTGGATTTTCCCTTCTTATATTTCCCCCAAATGGTGACCAGCCAGATGAGTAAAATCAGAAAAAAGGACAGCAAACAGAGAATTTCTATATGATTTCAATGTGTAGGAAGTTCTAACGTTGCCAAGGCTTTAAGTCTGAGAGGAGTCTCCCCATCCTCCTTTGGGCTTCATGACAATTTTGCAAATTAATGATAGCTACAAGTATTGTTTTTCTTGCCTTTTTATTGTAGAAAAGAAGGCAAATGAAACAAAGGGATAACTATGTAACTACTGAGTCACATTCATGAGAAAAATAGAATCACTGCAGAGTTAAGATAAACAGAAAACTTCAGTTTCTGGTCCCCATGAATAAGGCAGCTGTATTTATAATGTGGTTTTACTGTTCACATATTTAAAGTTCACATATTTTAACTTTATTATAATTGGGACCCCATCATCACAAATTTTTGAGGCAAGAGCTCATTAGCTTTCTCTTTGGATCACAAATGCAGAAAGGATTCCCTGTTTTTATTGCCAGCCATTCAATTATGTTTTCTAAAAGCCAGATAAATAAAAGATGACATCTTTAGTCACACCCCACATCATGCTTGAACCCTAACCTGTGACACTCACCTAACTTGAACTAACAAGCTGCATGCCCACAAAGAGTGATACTTCTTCATTAGCAAGATCCATTTCACCTTTAAAAACCCTTGATTCTCCATTTGCATTAAGTGAGATTGAGACGTCTTGGGTCTCTCAATGACATTTAGGAATCCTCCAAGACAAAAAAGGAAGTCATTACATCTCCAGTTCACCTGCAAAGAAGATGTCATTAAAAGAGGAAGCAAAATGAAACCCTGTCAACTTGTTAGGGCCCAAAAGGTAATTCTGCCATCAAATATGGAGTAGGGGAATGATACAGAATCCTATTATTACTGACATGAAAGAACCTACTGGTGTCAAAGGTGTCTCTTGCCAGAAAAGTTCAGGTGTTGCTAAATTCATTAATGTGTCAGTTTGAAAAGATGTGATGTCATTCCTGTTGTCTGTAGGGATGAAAACTGGAATCTGCCTGCTCCTGTCAACACACTATCATCTTAATTTCGTTTGCTCTGTACCTTATTTGCCATCTGTAAGGGGTTAAGGGCCATGGGCGATGGTTTCTTAAAAGGCTACTAATATTTGACGTATATCATTTCAATCCGCCCTTTCACCACCACCCCCTATCACCAAAAAAAAAAAAATATATATATATATATATATATGTATATATATAGTTAAATCAACATTACCTGTGCTAGTTTGCTTGCCAGAGTTTTGCTAATGAGGGTAGTAGAGAGATAGTGAATCTCTTCTGGTCTTTTATTTATTTTTATTGTGTGAGATAAAAGATAAGCGTACCTAGTCTTTATAAGGCTATGTGCTTTCATATAACCATGATACATTTTGATAGGAATTTGATGCTTAAATATTGAGACATTGGAGAGGTTCTCTCTTTCATTTAAGAATCCTTGCTTCAAATTTTATCTCAATAGGATCTTTTGAAAAAGTACAGGATTTTGTAAAAGATGTCTTGATAAACAAGATCAAAACGAATGTTATACATGTGATCTGATAAGGAATGTTTATTTGGCAACTTCTAGATCAGATCAATTTGTATAAGGAAGTATTAAAGTGATTATAGTATAGAGAACAAAATATCAAATAAAATACAACATTAGCAAATAAAACAAAGCACAAGTAATATTAATATATCACCGGAAAACCTAACAGTCACTTTTCTAAAGATATGTGTTATAGACGATGGTTTTAAAGACAAAACACACTGTAATAATTTAAATTTTCAAATTTCAAATTTGCAATATACCAGTGTAATCAAATTTCAGTTATTGTATGGATTATGTCAAAAAAAGCTATATCACCAATTTTTATGCCTTGGTTCAAGGCAATATTTGTTTGCTTAATGTTAAAGAATGAGGTGAAGTTTTTTGCAATTTTCTTCTAGAAAATTTCAATAATCAAATGATAATGAGGAAATGACAAATGCCCTTTCTAGCTAAGATTATAGTCTAATTACGATTAAAATAGCTTGAGTGTTCTACCAATTTGGGTTCCAATCGTTACTATTTATTTTGCTTGTATAGATGTAGAACTTGGAAAGAATGTCATATGACTCTCATACTCTTGCCAACAATAAACAACATTAATCTGCATGTAGGACAGTAACATCATCACTGTTTAATAAGTTTATAGGTCCGAATTGTGGAGGCTGGCTACTCTACTTCATGTGTGTTCAGATTATATGTCTAAATTTCTCCACCTACCTCCTCTATCCTGTCCTAGTTCTCAAACTTTCTTGCATAAAACAGAAAGTACTTTCTTAAAGTACAGAAAATAATCTATTACAAACAGATATATGGTTGATGCTCATCAGTGTTGCCTTTTCCTGATTTCTGTTTTCATTAAAAATTCAAATATTTTCCTGAAATATCAAGCTTGCTTTAAAAGGAGACTTTTCTAGTTCTAAAATACAAAATAAATCAAAAAATTCTCTTATTTTTAAGCAACTCATTTATATTTTAACTCAGTTTGAGTATTTAAAATGGCCCTAAATATTGTTAAACACACACACACACACACACACACACATATATATATGACCACATTAATGATTTCCTAATCAATCAAACAAAACACCTTATTTTTACTTCAGCTCTGGACCAAGATGTATGTGATTTTCAGGCCCCAGTTTCAAGATTGCATCCTGAATGTTCATGCATGCACTGAGGTGCTGTGGTGTAGATTTTCTATGTGGGAGACGTGGAGCGTTACGAAACTTCAGCTAAAGATAACTCCAGTGTGCAGCTCTGGTGGGAACTGGGGTGAGTGGGTCTTGCCTTCATTGATATATGGAGCACTTAACCTAGTGAGAAGTGCAGAGGTGGTTGGAGGGCCCCCCCGATGAGTTTTTCAAGTTGATCTGGTGGTTGTATTGTCAGTCTCTCAGGATAGTACGCAGGGGGTGCATATTCTAGACTTTCACTCGCAGGGAGAAAGAAAATCAATCTTCGTGCCCCCAAGATGGAACTGCTGATGCAGAAAGTCACTGAGGCATTGGAGTCTTGTAAGGAAGACTCTGAGGAAATGGCTTCAGGCTTCAAGTAAGATCATGGACTGCATTAGAGCTCTCCGGAGATGCAGAGCAGTTCAAATATAAATAGAAAGGGTGTTTATTGGCATTGGCCCCAAGTTGGTGTGCTTTTTGATCAAGAAAGAGGAAAAAAATCAGCTGCAATTGGGGACATATCTGCGGATTAGAAAAAATAAGTATCACTGAAATGCTTTATTCTTCACTAGAGCGTGGCCTGTGCCCCACTCAGGGAAAGTCATCCTCGGATTACCATCAGTCATTTTCCTTAAGAGCTGCTGTAACTCTTTTGATAAGCATCCAAGTTTGCAGATAGCACTTTTTGTCTAAAGGTAATATTTGACATTAATGATTGTTTCTAGTGATGTAATACCTTTCAACCTGAAGACTCCCAAGGCATTTTGCAGCTAAAATCATTTTTAAAATATTCTAGATTACACAATCTAATGTAGTCAGTGACTGAATGGCTGTTACTACTTGGGAAGGCAATGCATTTATTGAAAAGAACCATTTTAATGAAGTGATCATTTTAAGATCAAGAATGAAGGGCGCAAGAGCTTTTCATGGTAGCATTCAATGTAAACTGACACTGGCTGTGTTGCTGAATTATCTTGCCCTTTGAAAGCCCCACTATTGTTCTGAGAGCACCCATTCGTGACACAGAAAGACCCAGAATTGAAAGGCTCAGATGAGGGTACCTGGTTGTGCTGAGTTCTCGATTTTGATTCTTAGATTTTATTTTTTCATTCCTATAAAACCATTAACAAATACACAATTTCACTGGTTCTTCTTCTTCAGTGTAATAAAAAGCAAAAGTGTTTGTGCAGTCAGTAAAATTAACTGTGATGACCTCTTTGATTTTTTATTATACTTAGAATTTACAAATTACCTCACTTATCCCATTAAGAAGGGCAAATAATTTTTAAAAATTCTGTTTTCTTATTGTATTTTAATAGTTTTAAACTATTTCTACTGTCCTAATTAGGAAGGTGCAAATAAAACATTTTTTTCTGATGGTGCAAAGAGACTTTATTTTTTCTTTTGCTTCTTAAACAGGGTAGGTGAATTCACTGTGGCAGCTTTTAAACCTCTTTTTCTCACACTGTAACAATGCTCCTGGCAGGGGCCTGAGAAGACAGTCCTGTGGGTGCTGATATTTTTTTCATGGTAGAGAAATCTGAGTTCTTGGAGGCATCAAAGGAGTGAAGCAGGTAATATTTGATTGGCAGGGCATTCTCTGATTTACGCCCCTCTATCTTCTAAGCCTCATCTTCAGGCTTGTCCCCAGCAGACCATAAGCAAGAAGCCATTCTCCGGAAAGCTGTGAGATGTTACCAGGTCTTCCCCAACCCATATTTTCTAGGAACCTTTATTGCTCATTTAATGTGAGTTGATGGGATTGAATGCAAAAATCATTGCCCCAAATTCCTCAATGGAGAATCATCATAGTGGCCACATCTCTGTTCTCATTCAACGGGAAAGGATGACCAGTTTCTTCGTTTATTTGTTCTACACACTTGGCAGAATGTAGTAGGTCAGTAATGGTGTGTTTTGGTAGAATGGTGGCAGAAACCCACAGTGTTTCAAGCTGCCCTGATGCTAAAGGATGGGAAAAATAGGGCATGCACCTCAAGTGTTCATTTATTGTCAGCACTAAGCTGTGCTTCTGACATTGGCTTTGAGAAGGAAATTATGACATTTAAAAGAATCTCCCAAGCTTTATAAAAAGCCTGTGGATATCTATAAATATTGATCCAAAATGAGTGCAATGAATAATTTATAGTGAAATATACTTTCTTTGTCTTTCAGTTTTTAAAGCAGCTTGGGTTTTTTTTTTTCCTCTCTAAAAAAATTATGGTTAGACAAGCATATTTTTTCCTCTACATTTTAGAGCCATTTCTTATTTTTAGAAAAAAAATGTGTTATTTGCAAAGGATGTTGGAAGTTGGGGGAAAAAAGCAACAACAATGCACACATTACCAAAATGGAAACATATTGTAGATGTTCTAGTTTCAGGGAAAAATATAACAAGGTTTTTAAAAAAGTTTACATAATTTGTTGTCATAATTTTGTTGTCTTTGGTACATGTCCTCATTTTGCAGAATCATTTAAACATTTCTATGTTTACTTGAATAAAAATAGGGATTTCATTTGTTGGAGCTAATGATTCCAACCCAAAATATACTCTTGTGTAATTAGAGCAAAATAAACAGGTGCGTCCAGCGTCATTCACCGTATGCCTGAGAACGGGCAGCCCATTTGTAAGACGAGCTAAATATTCAACCTCACCAGGAGCTGGGCTTTAATTGATTACCATTCTGGGTCATTTTTGAAATGTCTATCAAATTTTCACAAGAGGTCAAAGTATCCCAAAGTATCCTACTCTTTTTCCCTTTCGCTCTATGCCCCTAGACAGAAATACATAGAAATGAATGCCTCCCAGTTTTCTTGAAGAAGCCATTGGTTGTTAAGTTCATGGCTCTAAATCTGCTTAGATGAAAGGGTTTTTCTTGTTTTTCTTTTCTTTTCTGTTGAGGTTGCCATGTCAGATACATTGAGTTTTGTTGTTGTTGCTTCAAAATCTTATCAGTTTTTTGTTTGATTCATGTAATGGAAATGAAGACAAGAAAGAAGGAATTAACTACTGAGTCTGAAAGTTGCCATTTTTAAAAAACTTTGACCTTCGTGTGTTTTCATACCTCATCCTGGAACTTTGGTTCATTAACTTCCTTGGACTCACCAGAGGTGTTGCATATACCCGTGATTTGTGAAGTTTTGTTCAGAAGCACATTGAATTCAAATATCCCATAAAATCAAGTGATTGTGTTCTACTATTGTTCTGAAGCCTCCTTATAGGGGCTAGGTAAACTTTATCTCCTCAAAAATAAATCACACATTTCTTTTGTTGAATTGGGTAGAGCACAAAACAGATGTGTTATGCAGTGTTTGCCTGAAATAATGAAACAGGAATTCTCTTTAGATACCTCAAAATGTGTGCTGGCGCTAAGTTCTACTTCTGTTCCAGAGAGACAGCGCAATGTTATACTAGAATGTGCAAGTGTTTTGGAATCACAGCAGAATCGGATTCAAACTCAGGTTCTGCACTGGTTGACTATGAACCCAGGCAAGTAACTTAACCTCCTTAATACTGTTTGTCTATTTGTAAAAGAATTACAGGAATTATAACAATGATGATGATGATGATGATGATGATGATACCTGCCTCATAAACTTGTTCTGAAGATTAAATAAGATAGCATATTTGACACACCTAGTACTGCAAAACTGCTAAATAAATGCCCTTGGCTTCTCTCCCTGGCCTGGACAGTAGCCTCCTAAACATTTTCTAATAGTTCCTTCTCAAATATATATATTTGAAAGCAATATCTCCCTGAAACAGATGTCTGACTCTTAGACTCCTAGTTCCTTATAGCACAGGTCTAAATACCTTAATCAATGTTTGGAGTTCCCACGACATAGCCCAGTCTTGGTGCCCTGGCCCATCTCCCTCTCCTTCACGTACTTTGTATTGCAGTCCAATCAGTGTGCTTCCTTCTAAGCCCCACTTTCTTTTTACTGCTTCAGCTCCTTGGTGAAGTACCCTGATTGGGATTAATTTCTCTTTTCTCTCTAAAGAACTTTACATTCAGAACATTCTGACTTACAGTAGGTCCCATCTCTGCCATATACTGTATTGTAAATTCCTTAGGTCAGTGGCAGAATCTCTGTACTCTTTGTATAGAGCCTGCCAGCACTTAGCATGTATGCCACTGCTTTTACACCATGATGTGCTCAAACATACTTTTAGGTAGAGTGGCCACGTAATTTATCATCTAAATTGGGACACCTGTTCAAGAAAGATACTGGACTTAATAAATGCTGATACCACAGGAAAACCAGGTGGTCTATAACTCAGAGGTGGGACTAAGACTAAGAACAAATTAATGTTGCTACTCAATATTCTAACCCATTTCAAAAAGCAAAGGATTCGCCAAAGCGCAAACCAGTCACTCATGTCTTGGACCTGATTCTGCCTCTCTTTAAAGAGGATACTGGTTTCAGGACCATTTGCTTTGTAGTAATGACTGACTTTCCTTATTTTTCTTAGTCCCACAGTCTGGCTAATGGTATATTAAAGAAAACCTGCTTCCCAACAGTGGGTTGAACTTAAATCTGTATTTGAGGACGGAATAGCCATTTTAAGTGTTAAAAAAGCTGGGTTAGTATCAACAGGATGTTCATAGCTAATCTAAATCTGAGCATATTCAGTCTAGATAGCTATAGGGAGGGGGCTGACTTAGAAAAGCATAGGGTAACATATTTGATAAATGATTGAATTTTAGAAATAATTATAACACACGTAGAAGATATTTAGAAATGCTCATTCGTCCCAGAAGGTTTCAGTTTATGACCCAGCTACCACTTGGTGGAAGCTTCCACACTTACTTTAACAATGTTCACAGGAGCACAGTAAGCTGTCTTTGCCCATGTTACATAAATCTTGCCAATAAATTTGGAGTTCACTAATTGATGGAATGATTTGTATGTTAAGCAAAATTATGTTTGAAATCTTAGCATTAGGCTTTCTTAAAATGTGTTGTCTTCCCCATGTTAATCCTGTACTTAGTAAGAAAGAAATATTCTAACATCACGTGTTAATTCCATTATCTTTAACGAACTGATTATTTCTAAATGTGGAGAGGGAGCAAATCTTACATTAAGAATCTCTGTTACTTGGATACACTCCTTACAAAATGACAATGTGACAATTCAACAATGCTATTTGCACCATATTTGTATAACGTCTACACCCCATGCATGGATGTATTGTTTGCCTGGAAAGTTTGAACATCAAACAACATTAACATTTTTTCTTAGCTGTCCGCTCTAACAGAGGCAAGCCTAAAGGACATAAATGCCACATCCCTCAGACAATTGTGTGAATAATTCTCCCTGGGTCCATTGCTTCTGGGTTTTGGCCTTGGCTCCTGGTGTTCACAGCATTAAGAGGGTTAAAGGTTCTGGCATGGTGAATTTATTGTTGACATCCCACAGTCCTTAAAGGCAGGATCACTAATGGGTGACCTTGGGGTTCGACCGTTCCAGACCCAAGAAGATCAAGTCTCACCCCCTCCTGCAAGTGCGATGACCCCTCTATTCTCACTCTCCCTGGCCTAACCTTTAACTCACTGATCTTTGACCAAAGTATTAAACAAACACCTGCTTGGGTCTGTGGTCAAAGACTGTGGACTTGAAGATCTACCATAATTTCATGTGAATAAGCTGTGGTAATAATAATGAAATATAGAGCAGATCTCTGGACATGCTTACAGTAAGTAATTATATTGTTACTGACCACATACAACATAGATTTTCTAACAACCCATGTATATGGTGAATCAATGTTAATCAAGTTGACCAGAGAATTAATGGATTGTCAGTGGATATACTAAGGCTTCTGTTATTTGCATTAACACTGACAATAGTGCAGCAATATTTATTCCCTATTACTAAAAGAGATCAAACCTAAAATTAAGTTTAGAATACCTTAGATTTGCTGTTGACAGTAAGTAATGCAAAGTGCATTAACACTTAACAGAGGTACCAAGGATCACTTAAATGATTAGATGAAAAGAATATTTGGTGAAATCAAGTGAGATAAATTTTGTGCTTTGTGGGAAAGAGGGAGAAATGGCACATGGACGGTGTACTCTGAATACTTAAATAAAAAAGTAAGAAGACTCTTTTTTGTTGCTCTGAATTTTGTAAAAACAGGCTCACTTGATATGATGAAACCTCCTAAAACATAAAATCACTCCAGGAAAAGTTTCTACAAAAAACTA
This sequence comes from Theropithecus gelada, assembly GCF_003255815.1. Lineage (NCBI taxonomy): Eukaryota > Metazoa > Chordata > Mammalia > Primates > Cercopithecidae > Theropithecus > Theropithecus gelada. The sequence continues at coordinate 15,309,028 of NC_037675.1, forward strand.
AGGGAGCCTTTCACTATGAAGAGTAAAGTGTTATTCAAAAAAATACCTACTTTGCTGTTTTTCATTAGTCTAGGGTAAGTTGCTAGGGCTCATCTTTATAAATCAAAATCAAATTAGATACATTTAATAAACAAATTACACCAAAGAGTTAAGATTTAACTACCACTTTATCTCAATATTTTATAAATAAATTACACATTTCTGATGCATAACCTTTACTCTACTTAGAAACCTTTAATGAATTTACAGTTCTGTTTTAGCAAGTGAATAATACACTCTCGCTTTCTGAGAGGACCGACTTCATAAATGCTCAACACCAAAATGAAATTGTATGATATACAGAAGAAACTTCAGACTTCATCAAATATCTGCAGCCTTTTTCATGATACTATAATGTTCACAACTTTCAATGAAATAATTAATAGCACTGCAGAATACCATGCCATCAAATCCAGATTTTTTTCTCTACACTAAAATTGATAGGGCTTTTATTAGTACATGGAGAACTCCATTTTGTCTTATTTCCCCTTTCATTTGGGGAGAGTTGCTTACCTTTTTCTCTGATCTTAAGTAGGCCTCATAAAGTGGAGCCATTTTCACAACCTCCTACTATTATCTATACTCTACTCTTTTATATGCTTTTATTGTAGTTTTATTTATTCATATATATTTTAGATGCCTACTCAGTGCTGGGCACTATGCTAAGTGATTGGAAAAGGTGAAGATAAGTGAAATTTCATTTTTGCATTTCTATGAGTTTTGGACAAGGAAACCCCAACATTTCATTAAGGGAGACACTTTTTATTAACTAAATTTCTTCTATAAACCGAGACATCAAAATAACCTGGAAAGATACTTAATCACACATTATTAACATTGAGTAAGAAATATCTGTTTTTATAATTTATATACCCTTTTATTGTAGTTTTATTTATTCATATATATTTAGATGCCTGCTCAGTGACAGGCACTATGGTAAATGGTTGGAGAAGGGTGGAAATGATTTGCAACTCCCATTCACAGACTAGGAAACTTCAGTTTCCCAATGTTAATCGTATATGGTTAAGTATCTGTCTAGACTAGGAAACTTCAGTTTCCACCAGTTCATCTAGTGACTGGTGGAGCTGAAATTTAAATTCAGACAATCTGACCCTAAAGCTTTTTTTGTAACCACTATTTCAACTACCTCATAACCTGAGTAATAAATCCACTTAGAAGGCCATGCACCTTGGTTTCTACCTCTCCCATGCTACTTTATTTGACATTGCCATAGATTCAGCCGGGCTTATGTCAGTTTCCTCTGTAATTTCCTGAGACCAAAAACTAAGCTTCACTTATCTGTACTTTCTTCAACCACTTAGCATGGGGTCTGGCACTGAGCAAGCATCTAAAATATATATGAATAAATAAAACCAGCATAGTGCCTGGCACTGAGCAGGCATCTAAAATATGTATTAATAAATAAAACTACAATAAAAGTATATATAAATTATAACAATAGATATTTCCCTCCCAATGTTAATCATGTATGGTTAAGTATCTGTCCACATTATTTTGACATCTGGGTTTATAGAAGAAATGTAGTTAATCAAATGTCTCTCCCTTAATGAAACATCAGGGCTTCCTTGATCAAAACTCATAGAAATGCAAAATCTTAGTCTTGATTAATTTGGGCAGATCCTTTGGGCATGTGTATGTTTTCTCTTCTGGCAAAGATATTGTCTAACACAACTTGGATAAAGATGTTTCTATGGATCTTTCTGCTTCTGAATTACATGGCCTGAAAATGAAGTAATCTGAAAGCTAGGAGTTCTCATGCATAAAACATAAATGCCAAATAAGTTAACTTGCTTAATTAAAAAGAGAATGCACAAGGGTGTGATTAGATGGCCCAGCTAAGAATGGGTTTCTAATATATTTTAAGAAAACTCTGGGAAAACAGTTTCAACTTTCTCACCTTATTTCATAAGCTTAACCTATAGGACCTGAGTTTCACAATAAAAAATAATTGATGTGGGAATTATTGAAGGCTTGAGCAAGAGGAGAAAAATAGGGAGACCAAAAAAAAGTCATATCCATGCATTTCCCTTTGTTGAAGGTGGTAGTTAAACCATGGTGTTTGTTTCATCACAGCAACTCATTGTAAACCCATGGCTAGCAAAATCGAGACCCTGAAGAGAAGCCTTTGAGTTATATGCTGAAGCACCTGTTCTTAAGCTCTGCCATATTTCCCTCCATGAGAAAAATTTCGTAAAGCAAATTTCTACACCAGGATAATCTGGTGATTCCTGTTTTCCCCAAATGTGTTTATTAGCAAAATGATAAGCCACTTAAAAAAAAAAAAGCGAAGTAAATGAAATTGTCTGCCACTATTACCGTAGCAGGAGCCTGAACAATCTTTAGTTCACTTTCATCATGGTTAGATAGAAATACATGATTTCCTCTCTGGAAGGAAAGAACTTTAGCTATAGGATTATGGATAAGAGAAAGAATATAGAGAGTCATTGTTTATCACAAGTGGCTTTGGAAGCATAAAGGGTTCTGAATTTTTAAATTAGAAATTATTAAAAGAAACCAACAATGAAAAGCTTTCTTGATGGCTACTTATGTGTATGCCTATGCAGCCATACATATGAAAATCTCTTAAAGAATTGTAGCATAGAGTTTTCAAAGAGAAATTCAAAGGTATATGAGTGATATGAAAAGAGCATTCCTGAATGAAAAATGTGCATCAGTCAAAAGCATCAATAAATATGTCTTTTTCATATGCAAATGACAATTTCTAAAGTAAAGGAGGCATTGTTTTATAAATAGTGAGATAATATTCTTGAAAAAGGTTACTAGTGATTATATAAGTTATCTCTTTCATAAAGAAATTTAGAGCTCACAGTTGCTCTTTTCATTAAAATGGGCCTCACATCCAGACTCATGCTGAAAGCCAAACTCTGAATTTTAATTAGAGATAATAAATAATTATATCACTTAGGAAACTGAAACTATTAAAGGCTGCTAGTACCAACCACTGTATTTGAAGGGTGGGTAGCGGTACACAAATCACATTAAAGGCAGTAAGTGGTAGGTGGAAAATTGGCTATAAATGTGGATAAATTCTAAAGCTAACCAGATAAAAAAGGAAATATCCATTGGGCCAGTTATTATCTTGGGTCCATGAGAGCTGAACTGCTTACTTTGAGATGATTATAATGTTCTCCATTCCACAAATAAGGTGAATACTGTTTTTATTCTTGATAGGGGGAAGGAAGAGAGGGCAGGGTGAACTGTAATTTATATTTCCTCCAATGAGAAAAACAAACTTTTTTTTTCTCTCCCTCTTCTTTTTGTCCCCCCACCTCCCGCCCCTGCTTTTTTTCTAAAGAAGGCACATTGACATTTCCAGAGAAATTACTACCCCAGAGTCAAGGGCAGAAAAAAATGCAGAGACAGACTTCCCCAACCTACACAGCCCAGAGGGACCAGCTGACGCATAGAAAGCAGAGACTCAAGCCATTAGAGCTGGGACTGGGACTGACACTGACCTGCGCCGCCACCCGGCATTGTCCCACCATCTGCACAAATGTGAACTTTGCCTTCGAAACTTGGCTTCTCAATTAACATGTCCAGCTGGGGGAGAATTCCATCATTTCCCTAATATCCTTATTGCTACTGGCCTGACATATTAATATTAAAAATATATGTGCACAGATCAAGGATTTTCTTAAGCACTTCTGTTTTTATTGCAGATAATAGGCAGGAGGTGAAAGCAGACACAATATAATTTGAAAAGCATAACCCTGATTAGGCGCTGATTGGAACGCTGTTATACCTTACATTTAAAACCTTTTTATTATTAGAACTAGCTGTCAAAACCAGGCACTGAATCTCCCATGAAACAGACGCAAGGGCATGTGATGCTTCGCTACTTCAGTGCAAATAAATTTATAGTTCAAAGTGCCATTTTCTTTGAATATGTCCTTAAGTATCAGAGAACTGTCATGTGTATGGCTGAGGTGTTTGTAAAGATGTGTCATCTGGCTTTAATTTGTTCTCTTTTAATAGAGGTTCATCATCATTCTCAGTTATTGTTCATTTTAATGTGTTGTACATTGATGTGGTAAAGAAATAAAACCCTAGTATCACTATTTGAGGAAAAATGGACAATATTTATGAGGGTGGAGAGGTGGAGAAGCTATTAACTCTAATTTTAGGAAATATGATCATGAAAGGAATGGAGGCTTTCATATAATCTCAAAGTTAGCAGGGGTAGTCGAAAGTCTCTTGGATAAATGTTTGGTTTCTGAAGTCCTACTATCTGGGTTCGAATCTGAACTTTTCTCAATTCTGTATGATCTTGAGCAAACCATTTAATCCTTTCAGCTGTCTGTTTTCTCAAAATGGGTACCATTCCCACCCCCAGGGTGTCTTTGGGAAGATTCATTGAGAAGATGCATAGAAAGTGTTCAGAAGGATACCTGGCAAATAGTGGCCACTCAGACACTCTCGCTATCATTTTCTCATGTAGCTGCATTCTAATAAATCACTAAGTGATTTTCAAAGCCTCTGCTTACAATACATGTCATGACAAGGCCCTCCCTAGCTCCTCTGGCCACCATTTGGCACAGTTTTCCCAGTTGGAAGCCTCCTTGTAGTATTCTTACATGCTGCACATCTATTTCCCCCTTTCACCTCATTCTGTCCAGTATATCACAGAGAACCAAGCTAAGGCTGCTCCTGCCCCACTCCCCTTAAAGCACTCACTGATGGTTACCCAATCTGCTCCTTTCAATACTCTCTTCTTTAGGCCAGTTTCCCAGGTTCCTCAATTTCTCATATCACCTAAATTCAAATCCCCCACCATTCAGAACTGCCCAGTCCAAACTTGCTCTTCCGTGTCCCAGATTGTTCTACAAACTGAGCTGCCCTTCGCAGAAGAGCCTGGACCATGGAGTGGTGAAGGTTGGGCCTTTGCAGCCAGTTAGAGCTGGGTTCAAGTCTGGTCTCTACCACTTTGTCTGTATGACTTAGGCACAGGAGTTGACTTTCTGAGCTTCAGTTTCATTATCTATAAAAGTGAGAATTAGGTTCCTGTCCTTGCTTTCTTGTTAGGAGGATGGAAGGTGGAATACCCAAGAAAAGCAAAGGAGATCAGCTCTTGGGAACTGTTTCTCAGAGTCATATGTTTGTCAGTATCTAGGGCTAGATTCCCTTCTTCATCACTTCTGAACAATGACAGTTTTTTTGTGTGTGTGTCTCAGTGTTAACAGGGCACATACAGTGTAAATTAGCTCTTAGCTAGAAAAGAGATGTTGACCTTCAAATGCAGCACATGGTGGAACAGTAAGAAAGAACAGGAGAAACACTAGTAGAAGGACGTTCACTTGTAGAGGGATTCTACACAATGCATCCTAGGCCTGACCAAGACAATGGTGGGAGCATCCTGGGGATGCTGATTGAGGCCATACAAAGGCAGTGTTTTCCAGAGACAAGGAAATCAAAGCTAGGTAGCCTGCCCAGTTAAACTGACGGCCAAAGACCTGGAAATCTAGGTATGAGTGACCCAGCAGGAGAGGAACCTGGAAAAGTAGGGTCTACTGAGCAGGCTACCCTGAGGCGAGGAGAAGAACCCAGAGGCTAGAGAACACTTTTCGAGCTTAGGAGAGCTACTGTGGATGCCATTTATAGGTAGCCCCAGCGGGAAGGGGAGAGAAAGCTGCTAGAGTCACTGACCAGGATGCCCTGTGATGAGAATCATCACAGGCATGTTTGTGCCTCCTCTCATTCTCTGTTGATTGACTGATCCACCCTCCTCCCCCTCCCTCCCCAAGGGGAACGGGATGGAGGAAAATAAAACTAGTGAAAACTAGTGAAAAAGACAAATGACCTTGAGCTGAGTCCTGACTTCCATCCAACCCATTTCACCTGTCTTGGTTTCTTGGCCACTTCTCTAGTTGAAATATTTGGAGTAGCCTGTAGATTTCTATTTCAACATGCAGGAAAACTGACTATAATACCATTCTTTGGTTCAAAAACTAACCACAAGATGAAACCCTGAAGAACATTGTATTTTGTATGGATTTGGATTCAATGGGATTCTGTTATATTAGAGCAGTTATTATTATTGTTGTCATTGTGTTCCTAATGGTGTTTGTAGGGTGTTTGTTTCACTACCTGAGATAATTTGTGTTGTTCCTGTTAGTTTATTTCGAGGTACTGATAAAGGTTACATCTTAGTACTTAACTTTACCATTGTTTGTTGGTGACCAAACACCATTTGCATATATAAATATATTGATCAATCATAACACATATGCTCACATTTATTTACATGCCTAACTATTACATTTTCCATCTATGCCCATCTATCTACTTTTCTATCATCGTCATTTGTACAGAATTTAAGACAAACAGAAATTCTGTTGCCCACCTTTCAGGAGCAGCTATGGGAGATAGAGACAAGTTCTCTACAAATGCTAGAATCTGTTTGTATTATAGTCAAGGAAAGGGAAAGAAAGGGTAGGAAACAAATATTAATCAAACACCCACTGTGTGCCATGTATCATGGCAGACAATTTTATATATATATAATATAATTTCTATTTAATTCTTATAACAATTTCAAAATGCAGATATTATTACACCTATTGTGTGCCGTGTATCATGGCAGACAATTCTATATATATTATTTCTATTTCACTCTTATAACTATTTTAAGATGCAGATATTACTATCCTCAGTATAGCAATGAGGGGGCAGGCTTTTGGAGTTAAGTAATCCACCAAAGGTTGTACAGTTCGATCATGGCAGAATCAGGCTTTGAACTCAAGCCTGCCTGTTTCAAAAGCTTATTGGCATTCCACTACAGCCCACTGCTTGCTAAGAAAACAAAACAACTGGCCAGGGACATACAAAACCCCAGCACATAGTAATGAACCCTAACTCACTCCATAGCAGTTAGTATAGTTTTATATATGTGTGTGTGTATATATATATATCTCCTGATGTGAGGTTAGTCAGGGTTCATATGTACACGTATAATCTCTAGCTCATACTGTCTTTATCCAGCCAAGTGACCTTGAGCAGGTTGCTGCCCTTGTTAAGACCCAATTTCACTGTCTGTAAAATGTGGGGTTTGGGCTAAATTATCTCTAATGTCCCTTCATCTCTAATCCTCCATAGTTTTTCCATTACGTCTTACAGTTCCAGCCCTAGTGTGTGTGCCCCTTGCTCCCGAGAAATTTCTGAACATGTTGTGTGGGTTTGCCTCTGTGTGACATGCAGTGTCCTAAAAGTAAACCCGTCTGAGTTAGCAATACACACAGAGTTTCATTCCCACAATGGTCACTAATGATCCCTAATCAAGACACAATCTGAAAGGTAAACAAACCAACAGCTCTTTTGTTTTTGTGAAGTGAGAACTAAGGGTTATTGATTATTCTTCTGACCCAGGACGGATCTGTATAGATCTGGGGAAGATTGATGGCTCTTTTGATCTGAGGATAAGCCAAGCCTGACAACAAAATACCACATTAAAACTGTACTGTCAGTCCAGCACCTGACCGGGCTTGGCAAGGTTCCTCTTATGCTTCCCCTTTCCTGTCCAAAAACTCTGGTCAATTATATTCACATTGTTGCAAAGTGTGTCCTAATGAAGAGCTCTGTGTTGGCTTGTGGTTTTTAGATTGGGCTCCTCTGACCAGACCATTAGAGACTGAAAAAGTAATAATAATGGTAGTTTTCAAGTTGTATAATACATATTTTCAAAGCATCATGGGAATTGTATATTTATTCATAATAATGCAATCCAGGCTATTTGCTTAACTATGTTCAACTTGTCTGTGTCATATACAAACAACAAATAACAAATTTGGGATAATAGAGTGTATGCTGCATATTTCAGTGACTCTGGGGTTAATGCAAAATCTTACCATTTCCTCTGCTCAGCTGCTGGGCATGCTGACACCATTTGCAACATGGACCCATAACTGTCATCATAAGTTTAAAGCAGATCCTGAGTATTGTGGCCAGATCTCAGTGGCGTTGGAGGTGTCTAAAAGGACCGCTTATTGCCTCATTGGCCCTGGGGTTTACTGCCCTCATCAAAGAGCTTCACAGCTCCATCTTTAGCCAAGCAAGAGTCTTAAGGACCACAAAACATCTGCATGGAGGAGCCTCATGTATAAACAGAAGGGTTTGGAAAAGGAACACAAGTCTTTACAAAAATGTAAGTTCGAAGTCCTATGCATTTACCTGGATGTTGGAAGCTAAGGGATATTAGTCACCGGTTTGTATAAAGTGTGTTATTTTGACCAAACTATTAAATATTTAAGCAAACATTTGTGTATTGATCTTGGTAACTATATGTACTTTTCTGCAGCTTTAATAAACATTCTGGTATATTTATCTACAATTTCCCCCCAGTGAGGTCATACTTGCGTAATAAAAAAGTATTACATTGCAATATTTGATTATCTCAAAGAATCAAGCACAAGGTAGTTCAGCTGTGCCACTAGGATTTGCAAGAAGTGGGAGGCAGGGATGGAGAGGGAAAGGGGATGAGAGTAGTTCACTTACTTGGGAAATATTCCTCTACTGCTGGGTGAGCTTTTTTAGAAGGAGGTTGTTAAAGGTTTTGTCTTTGTTGTTGTTTGTTTGTTTTTGTGTGTGTGTGTTTTGAGATGGAGTTTCGCTCTTGTTGCCCAGGCCGGAGTGCAGTGGCGCGATCTCAGCTCACTGCAACCTCTGCCTCCCCGGTTCAACCCGTTCTCCTGCCTCAGCCTCCCAAGTAGCTGGGATTATAGGCATGTGCCACCACGTCCAGCTAATTTTGTATTTTTAGTAGAGATGGGGTTTCTCCAGGTTGATCAGGCTGGTCTCAAACTCCTGAGCTCAGGTGATCCACCTGTCTTGGCCTCCCAAAGTGCTGGGATTACGGGCATGAGCCACCTTGCCTGGCCTGTTAAAGGTTTTTTAATGATTTTTGATTGTATAGTGATAGAATCAATGACCATGTTATAGACAGAGGCCATGCTAGATACCGTTCAGCTTCCAACACACTGTGTCTCTTCCCAGCCTGCTGTGCTGCCTCTAGGGCCTGGAGATAATTTAGAAAGGGGTACCTCCATTGTTTTTGTGGTGGGAGCATTCAATATCCAAAAATGATAAATGTTTGAGGTGATGGATATACTAATTACCCTGATATGATCACTATGCATTCTATGTATCAAAACATCACTCTGTACCTTACTAATAGGTATGAATATTATGTACTAATTAAAAGTAAATAGGCTAGGCACAGTCACTCACACCTGTAATCCCAGCACTTTGGGAGGCCAAGGCTGGAGGATTGCTTGAAGCCAGGAGTTCAAGACCAGTCTGGACAACATAGGGAAAGTCTGTCTCTACAAAAAATTTTTGGAAACTTAGCAGGGCATGGTGGCATGTGCTTGTAGTCCCAGCTACTCAGGAGACTGAGGTGGGAGGACCACTTAAGCCCAGGAGTTTGAGGCTGCAGGTGATCTGTGATTGTGCCACTGCACTCCAGCCTGGGCAACAGAGCAAAACCCTATTTCTAAATAAATAAATAAATATAAAATGTAAATAAATAATAAAAACCTCCAATAGTTCTAACAAGTGCCCAGTAACCTTTCCCAGGGGCCAGGAGGGTGGGCCTTAGTTGCTTGTCAACCAGGAAAACTGCTTTGATGTCTCCATGTATAACTTAGATACAAGTGATCTGGGCAGTTATCATGAGTGAGGTAAAAAAAAAAAATGTTCTTCACCAGTGCACCAGAAGACTTTTTGCCTATATCTATTTCACATAGATTTTGCCTGCGTCTACTTCATGGTCTTGAAATATAAAAGTAAGATTGTCAAGAATGTGTGAAATTGGAGCACACACGCACACACACACACACACAGAGAGAGAGAGAGACAGACAGAGAGAGAGAGAGACAGAGAGAGGGAGAGACAGACAGACAGGCCAGCCGTTGTTCCTGATGTGTGAGGTTCTCCTGCCCTGCTCCCAACTCATTGGCTGTCAGCAAAAGGTCATCAGCATTTGTTTTATGACCCCAGGGAGCAGCAAACCTATGTCCCCAGTCTACTGGTAGGATTCTCCACTGATGTTTATGGCTGCAGCTTCTCAACAGAAACCCACCCATACTGGTCAGGCTGCATGTCAGCTGTGATCACCCAGTGGCTGTCAGGAGTGGCCAGAGTTAGATCACTTACAAATATATAATGGGATACACCTTTCATAAGGCACCTAGACTGACAGACTGTTTTGTCTGTCAGACAATTGTAGGGAAATGTTTTCAACCTTGCAACATGTCCAAACATACTAGTCTGAAGCATATGTTTAATTGACCTGGTTTACAAAGTGGCTCCAGTTTCACCAGGGAGGAAAAGCACTCTTCTTTCTTCCGAAATGTTTCTCATGTACTTCTCTTCTGTCTATATTTTACTTTTATTACTTTCCAAAAAGTTTTGAGATGACTACAGGAAACATAACAGAAAGGTGATAAACCGCAAACACCACATTAAGGAAAATATGTCAAGTCAAAAGGAAAAGAAGAGAATGTGTTGTCAAAGCTGGGGAAAGCTACCATGGTAGGACACAAAACTTCTCTGTGAGTTTCCTGATGGCCAAAGCAAAGAGAGAAGCTTGATTGACTCTCTTCAATGAAAGAAAGCCTGTCCTGTCATAATGAGAGACTTTCTATTACCCTGGCTCCGTTCTACAAAAAAAATAAAATAATAATAGCAGAAGGTGGGGAACAAATTATATAAGGGCCATTAGGCAATTTGTGTCTTCAATATTACCTAGATAATTGCTACTAGAAACTGACTGGGTCCATTGGCACCCCAGTTATTCAGGAACAACTTCTCTGATGAGAACAATTACCTCTCTGTGGTATGGATTCATAGGGGTTCAGAATCCTCTTTACTTCCCTCCCCTGCCCAGTTTATTTGATTAAAGTCTAGACAGTATCAGCCAACTATGGACTCCAGGCCAAATTTAGCCAGCATCTTGTTTTTGTACATAAAGTCTTATTAGGACATGGCCTGCTCATTTCTTAACCTATGATCTGTGGTTGCTTTCAAGCTACCATGGCAGATTCAAGCAACAGACACTGTATGGCCTGCAAAGGCTAAGATATTTACAATCAGGTCCTTTACAGAAAAAGTTTGTCCGTTCCTGATCTACAGAAGGACCTGAAAAAAAAAAAATCTGTCATTAGAACTATACTACCTGCTTAAATTCAGTTACCCTGGGAGAGATCACCCACTAAATCATTACTGCCCATCAAGAACTTCACGTAAATGAATCTTTATCTAAATAACCATTTTTGCCGGCTACCTGATTGAGGAGAAAAAGGAAATGGGAGACAGGACAAGTAAGTTTTGTTTAGAAGCATGGTAAAAAGAAATGATTGAGAGCCTGAGGCATTTGCAGGGTGGATGAGCCTGGTTGAGGTGCTGCAGTGGAGGGTTCCAGAAGACTGACAGGCAAAATGATGGCTGTAGATGGCATTGGGGTGAAGGGCATAAGGTTGGGGGAAGCCACAGTGGGGGGTAAAAGCACATGTGAAAGGGAAGACAGGGATTCCTTTCCTTTCTGAATTTTATCTAAGACCAGCTCTATGGAGGTGCCGAATGTGGACCTGTACCACTTTCACTGGTTTTCCAAGTAGCACAGGATGGCACATTCACTGTCCACTTAAAGGAAGCTGCCCAAAGAAAGAGGTGCTGGACTAGCAAACGTAGGAAGCTATTAATGAATACGGCAGCTTTAGGGTTCAACACGGGCTCGCAGATAACCTTCTGCTTATTTCTAAAACATATATATGGAATGTACCTACAAATGTCAGTAGAATTACAAGGATGGTTTTATCCATCTGTACTCCATGTTAGGTCTAACCCTCTTACCTGTGCTTTATTTGTAAAATTAACTAAAGATGAAATTAATTTGAAAAATATAAAATGAAATTAAAATAACTTTTCTACTAACACTTCTATATACCATAAACTTTGAAAATTTTGGTTTGATGTTTTTCTTCTTAGAAATCAGGTAGAAAAGTTTATAACATTAAAAAATATATATATATCTAACATTTCAACTGGAACTCTGTCTCTCTATCTGAGACCTTTGTGGCCTCCATACTCAGTTGATTTAAAATGTGTGAAAAATGCAACATTATTTTCTGCATTTAATTAGGGAGAGAGAAGAGTTTTATTTCAAGCATGTATATGTTGAATATCATGGGAACATTATATTTTTTTGCTTAACAAAACTCTCCATTGAAATTGATTTTTTTAATGTGAAAATCATTACTTTTAAAAATTATCATCTTTACAAAAAGTACCTATTATCAAAAATCCTTTTTCAATTTTAGTAAACCTAAAATTGAGTAATAAAAAAAGTAAAGGCCCTGTTATAGAACTTAGTGGAAAATTAACGTGTTTATTGAGCTCTTCCTGTGCTGTCTGTCTTGCTAGCCGCTGGAGGAGATAAATGTATAAGAAATTAGTCCTTCTCCCAGGGTCTTTCAAAATAGTAAGGGCAATCAGGCCAATAGAACTAAAACTGGAAAGCCAGTGATTGCTAAATTGTGTAACACCTACTGTAAATTCAGTAGAAAACCAAGAAGATAACAACCAATTTGGGCTAAAGCAGTTGGAAAAAAATTACATAGGACCCCAGACTACGCATCATAATGAATAACAGAAACACACTAATAAATGGTGATTATTAATGATTCATATAATCTACCCATTGTAGAAAAATGAATGAAACAGTTTAGAAATAAATAAACACTTTTCTCAAAAATGTTCTATTACTGAAAACCTTTCTAAAACATAGTAAAGTGCAAAATATTGAATATTCTTTCTACATATTCCACTCTTACACAAAAGAGATGGTATTTTCAGCCCTCAGAAATACATTGAACTTGAGATGACATGAAAGACAAGATAATTTCTTAGACAAGAAGCTAAGATAATGCCATGCTAATGTGGGTGATCTCTTTTTTTCATGTTACTAATTCTGCAGCTTGAGGGCAGGGGTTTTGTTGTTTTGCTTTGTTAATTTCCGTACACCAAGGGCCTGGAACAGTCTCTGGCACAAAATGGAAATGGTAAATATTTATTCATTTAATCAAGACAGGAGAGCATGTAAGAAGACAGGTCTATGAAATATAAGGTGCCCTAGAAATCCAGAATGAAAATGAAGGCAGATGAGCTGTCTTTTTCCTTTGATGAAATATTCTTTGTTCCAATTATTTCATTTTTTTTCAGATAAGCAGCATATATTGGTGTATACTAGGGAAGGTATTGCCACCTCCCTTCTAAACATTTAATACAGTGGGAAGATGAGCACAAATTACCCATTTTTCATTTGATGCTTAATACAGAGTTCTATATATTATTCAACCCAATAGCCATATTGAAGTATGAATTTTTGCATTGAAAAAGACAATCAATTTTTGGAAACATAAGAGTTGTATGACTATCCTTAACAATGAAAAGTATTAGTAAGACTAAGTTTTGAAATTGCATTATTATTTTTTAAAAATCTCCATTTACAAAGATATTAAATAAAAGCTTTCAACCTTCACTTTTGAACAGGAGATTAAGACATATTGTTTGGAAGGAGTATCAAAGATTATACTAATGACCAATAGGAAATTGATGAACCAAAGAGGAAAAGTATGGCACTGCAAAATACCTTGCATGATTCTGAAGGGAAAACAGAGCCCAAAGTTGAAAATGTGTCGAAGGGGGAGAATACAGCGCAGTCAGTGCATCCCACCGAAATAACTCCTGCGGACCCAGGGGCAGGTTTTAATCTTTACATCTAGGAAGCATAAAGGAATAAAAGGCATTCACACATAGCAACTATTACTAAGAAAGGACTGGAAGAGCAACTTGGATGCCCACATGTTACTTATACCATGTTGTGATTTTTACTTTATTTTAATTTTTATTTATTTATTATTATTATTTGAGATGGAGTTTCACTCTTGTTGCCCAGGCTGGAGTGCAATGGTGCAATCTCGGCTCACTGCAATCTCTGCCTCCCAGGTTCAGGGGATTATCCTGCCTTAGTCTCCCAAGTAACTTGGGTTACAGGTGCCCACCACCATGCCTGGCTAATTTTTATATTTTTAGTAGAGATGGGGTTTCACCATGTTAGCCAGGCTGGTGTCAAACTCCAGACCTCAGGTGATCCACCCACTTCGGCATCCCAAAGTGCTGGGATTACAGGCATGAGCCACTGCACCTGGTCTGAGTTTATTTTTTTAATGCATTTCTTTATAAAATGGAGAAACTGGTTTCTCACTGTTTAAGGTCTATGAAACCAAAGCCTTCATCCTATAAACATATTCTTCAGTGAAAGCAAAATGGAGAGTAATAGCTATTGTAAAGAAAAAATATTTCACATAGACTATTTTCATTTTAAGATAAATTATACATTTAAAAATAACCAGCAAACTGAATAGTGAGTAATATAGAATTAATGAGTTAAAAAGATTTTGAAATTTTTTTAGTTATTTATAATATACAAGAATGTCAAAAGTTATTTACTTATCCTATATTATAGAAAAATCTTAGCCTCGTGGAAAGTCATCTGATTAAGAAACGTGCATCTTTTACTATATCCAGTGTTCTCAGAAGTAAACCATGATTCTTGCCACAAACTCCTGAATGTGTCCAAGTCAAAGATTTCTATTTTATGAAAAGTGTACAAAACTGGATTTCAAAAAATTCATGTCAGTTGGGTGCAGTAAAAGCTGTATATTATGCTACAGACATTCTATTATAATGTCTAAATAGGACCATTTCTTAATATTTGCTTATTCTTATTTTAGTATGAGAAGATTCAATTAGTGCATTCCAGTAATTTACAAAAATAATACTTATTCATACTAAGACTTTGGAAATTTCAACAGCTTCAGCTTCTTTCTTAATTTTTTCTATAAAGTTTTATCTTTTTTTTCCTTTTTAAGCAAAGTGTTATGTGACCAAAACAAGAAGGCTTCCACGAACTTTGTCTAGAGATATTAACCACTGAAACAGCTATCTGACCAAGTTAGAAATACGCAGATAATGAAGATGTCGCTTAAAACATACACACATTTGGGATATGCAAAGAAAAGTAGTATGCCTATAGCAGTGATATCTTTGATCATGGAAAGAACTCAGAAATACAGGAACTGTGTCGAGGGTGGTTATCATCAGCCCATTTTCTATTCCCGTGCACAAATCATTTCATGCGTTCCACAACCCAAGCCCCGATGTTGGGCTTCAAAAGCAATTTCAGCAGCAAAATAAGGTGCTTTTCTTCAATTTTCAAGCCATTTGTACGAGGTTAGTGTTGTTTACCCACCTGGTACACTGATATTTACATACCCCTTTAAAGAAAATTGGTAGGTATGATTTATGGAGTACTGTAAGAGCACAATTTTCCATGTAGTGCACCTAATCTGAAAGGGCACTTGCAAAGGTCACTCTGGCCATACAAATACCAAGTCTTCTCTTTGGAATAAGTTAGGATATTCATTTTTCTTGGAAAATGTCAGCAGTACCCTACTCCAGGGGCTAGTTTATGCAGATAAATGCGTAAGCCTTTAATCTTAGAGCAAAAATACTCTACACAAATGTAAAAGCAGTCCATCTATCACTGTTAAGACCTGTAATTTGTTTTTATTTAAATCTCAAGCCAGGGCAGAGTGGGCAACAGGACCGTTAACATGGTATCTCACACATAAGCCGAGATCAAGGCACGTAAACATGCTGAGACACTCAACTCAGGTGGCTGGCACAGCGTGGGACTCACCCAGCCAGGACTGCTCTTTCTGGCTGCTTCTGCACTTGCTCCTTTTGCAGCTAGAGGCTTCCTTTTCAACCAGTGCATGGGAAATTGCCCAATAAGTTGACTTTCCCAACCGGCGTTTTCTCTGCCAGTGAAAAAGCACTAGTCAAAATTCAGGCAAATAAAACATTATTACTTACTGTTATTATTATTAACTTAAGGGTTCCCTTCAATCCAAGGAGAGAAAAACCAACAAATTATGTCCTTTGTGAATTTAGTTTCTTTTCCCTGAAGAACAATCCTGCTTAGAGATAATCTTTCACTTTTCCCGTAAGTAGTCTTCCCCAATCCTGAGATCTTTACCTTTGCAACTGACTAGAGAAAGAATGTGCAGTCAATTGTGTTTAAAACATACCTGCCTGTTGCATATTCTTGCCTTCTTTTCCTACTGTATATAAGCTACTCTTGGAACTTGAGCTTCATCCCAAATCATGGTTCTTTGAAAAACATTTTCTAACATTACATTTAGGAGATGTGAATAAGAGGTAAAATATGATTATAAAATGTTTGCCTGTATTTCTACAGAGGAGAGAAGATAGGAATGCAGGAAAAGATCATGTGTCTGTTAATCCAGATGAGATTTTGCAAATGACCATTTGTAGTTTGCTGCCTAGTGGCTGGCCTCTCAAAGGGTTTGTGTTTGAGTTGGTCCCAACAGCTGACATTGATTTCACCATATCTATACTGTCAGAGTAAAAGGAAATTATAACCATCTATGCAAAAGACTCCCTTTTGAAAATGTGGATGTCAGTGTGGAGATTCAACGCAATAGGATAATAACAGCTGACACTATTTTATGTTTCTCAGGGAGGGAAAGTGAAACAATGTGCCACCTGAATTGGATTTGGGCATCATGCCAAAAATATGCATTCTTCTGATTTTTAAGGATTTAAATAGGAGGATGATTTGATCAATATATGTAGTACTCTTTGTGCAAAGCTAAGCACAGTGATATTAAATAAAATTTAAATATAGTTTTAAAAATGGGCTGGTGTAGTGGCTAACACCTGTGATCCCAGCACTTTGGGAGGGTGAGGCGGGTGGATCACTTGAGGTCAGGAGTTGGAGACCAGCTTGACTAACTTGGTGAAATTCCATCTCTACTAAAAATACAAAATTACCCAGGCGTGGTGGCGCACACCTATAATCCCAGCTACTTGGGAGGCTGAAGCAGGAGAATAGCTTGAATCCAAGAGGTGGAGGTTGCGGTGAGCAGAGATCATGCCATTGCACTCCAGCCTGGGTAACAGGGCGAGACTCTGTCTCGAGAAAAAAAAAAAAAAAAAAAGACCAGTGCTGAATTTAGTCACCAGGGGAAAATTATAATGTGTCAATAGCAAAGAATCTCTAATTTCTGGGTGATAAAATTGAGCACAAATTCTCCAGCTCATCATGTCAAGCATTTTGGTAAAGGCAGTATCCCTCGTAGTAAAAGCAAAAGATTTAGTACAGCAACTATCCCCGAACCCACAGCACATGCCATACTTCCGCACTTCCAACTCCTATCTCTAACTGCCTCTTTGGCATCCCTGCTTTAATATTTAATAAGCAACCCAAACTTGTCACACCCAAAAACAAACTCAGTCTTTGGCCCACCGCTTCCAAATCTGCTCTGGCCACTGTCTTCCCCACCTCAGTGACTGCCCACTCCCCATCCCTCCTGTTGCTCAGGCCAAGAGCCTGTGAGCCATCCTTAACTCTTTTCTTCCTCTCATGCTTCACAATCCCATTAATCAGCAAGTACTGTTGGCTTGTATTTCAGTCTGATCGCTTCTAGAAATTCTGTGGTTTGAGGCAGCATAGATGGAACTGGAGAATACTAAGCTAAGTGAAATAAGCCAGGCACAGGAAGTCAAACACTGCATGTCCTCCCATACATGTGGATTTGAAGACGATCAAACCCAGAGAAGCAGAGAGTAGAGGGCAGGTGACAGAGTCTCAGGGCTGTAAAAAGCAGATGATGATCAAAGGGCATAAAATCCCAGACAGGAGGAATATGTGGGATTTCTTTTTTTAATTTAATCGAACAGCCTAGTCAATACAGTTAATAAATAGAGTATGGTATACTTCAAAATTTTGAGGAGAGTAAATTTCAAATGTTCTCAGCACACAAAAATGTTAAGTATATGAGGTGATGGATATGTTAACTAGCTTTATTTAATGCATCCATATTGTATTCATCACTCCATACTCCATAAACGTATAAAGTTATAAATTGTCAATTTTATAATAAAAAATGATTTCAAAAATCTGCTCCCTGGTAACTATCATTATAGCTGCCATCCTGGTCCTAGTCCCACCGAGGCTTCCTAAATAATTCTCAGTAATTTTTACCTTTGTCCTCTACAATTTCTTCTTATCATAGCTACAGGAGGGAGCCTTTTGCATTATCCATTAAATGAGATGATGTCACTCCTTTGCTCAAAATTCTTCAATGGTTTCCTCAAAAAATTTCCACAGGGCTCCAAATCTCTAAATGCTCTGACTGCCCCTCCCCACCTCACCCCATCTCAATTTCCGGCTGTCAGCTCCTTGCTCACTCTGCCCAAGTCACCCCATCTCCTGGCAGTTCCCCAAAAGTGTCTCAGGACTTTCCCCTGGCTGTTTCTTCTGCCTACAATCCCCTCTCCCTGGATGGAAACATAAGTGAGGACTCATCTCCTTCAGGTCTTTCCTCAAAACTCTCTCCCTAGGTCCCTGTCTCTGGCTCCCCAGTCCTCCTACCCTTCTGCTATCCCTATCACCTTTCTCCGCATATTTTATTCCTACAGCACTCATCACCATCTGACACAGCGTATGTTTTACTTACTTTATTGTTTACTCCCTGTCTCCCCCCAGGAAAATATAAATTCCCGAGACCCGGGATTTCTGCTTATTTTGTTTACTGCTGCAACCTCAGTGCCTAGAAGAATGTTTAGCATGAGGTAGGACTTCAAATGTAAATATTTGGCAGTTGAACAGACAAATTCCTTTAACTACCTGTGAGTTGCCAATAATTTTATAGCTTGTATTCTTTTTATGCACAGAGCTTCCCCCGGAATGTTGATGCTTCAGATCCACACAGTTGCCTCTACACATTAATATTTCTTTAATGAAACTTAGGAACTATGTGGGAAATGACAGGCCAGGAATAGCCTCATATTAATTTGTTCAGGCTAAGTTTGGTTACAGTCATAACTGATTGAGGTCTTGACCTTGAATGAGAAAGACCCTGGGGGTTAAGAACCCAGAGGAGAGAGACAGCAGGAAAGTGTGGGTTTAAATCCCACCTCTGCTGTTTATAGTTGTATAGTCTTATGTGAATAAGTGAGTTTTTGGCCCTCAGCTTTCCAATCGATGACATGGAGGTGGCAACAATAGTACCCTCTCACAGATCTGTAGTGCAGATGACATCAGATAATGTCGATATCTGTATAAATTCAGTAGGTTGTGCTGTCACAATTTCCACTGAAATCACAGTAGGCCACATGTTATCTTTCGCCTCATGTATGATTTGGAAAAATATATACATGGCATTGCATGGTTCCTGCCATGTTGTAGGCAGCAGATCCATAGTGACCACGATTACTGCACATATTTGAATTTTGCCTGAATCCCTGGCTCTAAGAAACATCGTCTCTGTCCAGAGTATTTAGAATAATAAAGTTAAATTCCCCTCTCATCACACGTGCTGTCGTTTTAAATTCATCACACCTGCTGTAGTTTATAACCACCCAGGTTATAAAAGTAGGCACAAAAGGATTCCACTGGATCATTTCAGTCTAAGGCAGGAATCAGCAATTATGGGCCACAGTCAAATACCACCCACCGCTTGTTTGCCTACAGCCTAAGAGCAATACATGTCAGAAAAAAATAAAAATAAAAAGATACAATTTCATGACATGTAAACATTATATGACATAGAAATTCCAGTGTCCGTTAATAAACATTTATCAGAACGCAGCCATGCTGAGTCCTTCGTATAGTGTCCCTGGCTCCTTTTGTGCTACTTGGGTAGAGTTGAGTAGTTGAGACAGATGATTCATGGCTCACAAAGACCAACGTATTTACTGAAAAAGCTGGCCAACTCCTGGCCTAAGAAACCTAGTACCTCAATTTAATGATCAACCTGGGTTGGTTTCTATTGATTGAGTAGCAAAAAGCAGTTGATGTGGGCAAAGTCCTACACGTGGGATGGCCACTTCTTGGAATTACTGCTAAGTAGGTCACACGTGTGTCCAGGCAGCAAGATATTCACAGAAACATGGCTCCACAGTCTTTTGGATGTTCTTTTTTTCTCCTTTGCCTCCTGAAAAAAATGGTAGACTACATTTTATGTCTTCTGTAAAGAAAGCCTACTGTGGGCTCAACAGCTTACTCTTTATCTCACATTGCCTTTAAGCAAGGTCCTGTGTTCCATGTCAAGATGGAATTTGGCCTAAACACTTAGTACTTTCCCTGAAAGATTTATTTGAATTAGTTTCCCCTTCCTTCAGAATTGTGCCTACTTTCCCACGAGCATGCTTTTCCAGAGATGTCAAGGTCTACTAAATTTGGGAAAATGGGTTGCCTTACTTTGACTAAACTTTTTTCTTTTCCTTCTTTTCCGTTCATTGCCCTGACTAATTTGAAGCTACCATTTCCCTTCAATTGATAATTCATTAAAACAGAAGATCACTGCTTTTGTTTGTGCAAAGGGTGTGAGTGTGTGCAAGACAGCTTTTGGGAGAACACTGGGAACTTCAACATATGTGCGGATCTGACTTCAGAGCCCTTAGCTGCTCAACATCTTTCTCTTGACCCTCGGTGGGGGATTCCCATGGATACAGCTGCTGGGCTTCAGGCCCAGAGTTCACTCCTTTGCTGAAAGGCTCTTGATTGGGTGATGAGGAAATGTCTGAGGACCCATGAAGTTTGCTTTCCTCTATTGTGAGTCCTGTGACAGCAAGGAAATACCAGCTCTACTTTCCCAGCTTCTTCTTGAAAAGGGCCCTTGCAGCCGGAGGACTGGCATTTCACTGCATTTCTAGTTTAATTAATGTCTAGGAGATGAACTTCGATTCCCACCCACAGCAGCGTAAATTAGATGGAATTAAATGCAGTACTCCTTTTCATTTCTGCTATTTTTACTAGCTGGCCATCCTTTTCTCCCTCACATAATACAAACATGTAGTGGAATTCTACACTGTATCCAAGCATGAAACATAGGACCACATAAAAATCTGCAATCTGATGCCAGTCCTCTGAAATCTGGCCTGCCTCTGTGTTCCTAGACATCCCTATCACTCACTGTCTGTGTTAGGAGACTGCTCCATGAAGTATAGACCGTGAGAAGCTTGGAGGCGGGGCTCTATGGTGTGTTGTGCTGGGCAATTCAAGTTTGGGGAGCAGTGCTATGGTCCTGGTTAAAGACTGCTGGCCTTGGGATATACAAAGGCAAGGGGTACATGTGTGTAGTCTCCTGCTAACAGCAGAGGGCAGCTCCTTGATTCACCCTAACCTGTCTCACTTCTATTTCCCTGCCATTGCAAGGTAGAGGGTATTCTCTAGGCCTCAGTGCCATCACCCTAGGGGTTGGCTCCTTCCTCCAGTTCAGTAAGAAAGCATACATGTGAAAAAAGAGAAATGATGAGCCCAAGGTCACATACAGATTCTGAGCTTCTGCTGGGGAGGCTGTTTTCTGCACTGGTTCATGAGAGTGCTTGAGTCAGACTCACCATTTATTAGCTCTGTGATTTTAGACAAGTTACTTAACCTCTCTGAGTCTCACTTTTCCTCAACTATGGAAGGGGGATGATAATTGTCCCTACTTCACAGGCCCTCGGTAAAGACTCAGTGAGACGGACCATGTAAACAGACTTAAATAGCCACAGATCTTAGCTACTGAGTGGCAAATGTAATTGCTCAATAAGGGTTGGATTTGGCTGTTGCTGCTGTGATGATGATGAATACAGGCCAGCACTTCATGTCCAAAACAAGGAAGAGTCCCTCTCTTCACCTCCAAGGACCTCTTAGGAATTTAGTCTTTAGCATCATAAAAAAATGAGAGTAAAAATAGTGAATCAAGTGATTTTAGGTGAGGAGTAAGGCTGATTGTGAATTTCTTAAGCGTCAACAAGGATGTTCCTGCTGCTAAATTTGCCAAAGTGCTCTGAGTTTCTTTCCATAGAACCATGATATTCAGAGTCCCAGAAGCAGCAGTGCCACTGAGACTGTCCAGTCTGATCCTGGTTCTAAGTGTTTTAAAATGGCTACTGACCAGTTAGGGAATGACCTTGGAAAGTTGACAGGAGATCAAGGAGGCATTGAGGAGCTACATCTAATGGGAAGTGAAGGACTGAATGGGACTCTGTTTCCGCTGGGCCAAAAACACCAAGTAACAAGTGGTTGCTGTCAGGAAAAGGGCCAATGGTTTGCACTTTGTTTACCTTTAGAACAGCCTAGTACCACTCAGGAGAGATTTCAAAGAGAAAGTTTTGAGCCCTGATATAGAATTAATTTTTGAATTAATGGATTTGCCTCTTAGTAAAATTTCCCTTGGTAGGGACTAGTAGAATTCTCCTCATTGGAAGGCCTGTCTTTCTGGGAGGTCTTTGGAGGCCATCCTTGCAATTGGGAGGTTAGACTAACTGGTTTCTGAGATCCCTCCCTGATCTAAATTCTGAGAAGGATTTTTTTTTTTCTTGTTTCAGGGAGAGACTTATGTACACAGGCTTTGTGCATTAAACTATTCTCTCTTTTCTATAGTGTCTAGATTTACTAAGTGGGCCTGAAATATAGATTTATGTTCCATGACTATCAAAGAAGCAGCTTTACCACTAGGGGATGCTCTTTGGAGAATTAGAAGCATTAACAATGCATATTCCCCCAACTAAGAAAAAAAAAATCCCTATGTTCTTCAAAAGCAAAGTAAGGGAAAGGATTCATATGGAAATCCCAACCTTTGAAAGCGAAGTATGATAGCCACTTCACATTATTGCCACATAGTCACCCAAAGTAGTGCAAACTGGATGAGCTTCCAAACAGGCGGTTAGTTTGCCATCGAAGCATGACCAATGCCTCAGCTAAAACAAGCAAACAAGCGGCTGAACATGTTAACATAATTTTCTATCATTTCCATTTGATGTGGATTGGGTGGAAAATCTGGGATGCAAGCCATGATGTAGATTTTCAAAATTGATTAGAATTTTTTGGACATTGGCAGCCATATCTGCAGCATTTCAGCATGAGTTAAAGTTGATTAGTGCTTTTAAAAAAATGTGTATCAAGCTGCTGTGCAAATTGAGGTAGTTCCAAGCATAGGATGGTGACAGGTTAAAGGCATATGATAGAATATGAGATCTATGTGCTGAAGGCCACTCTAGTAAGATGAGCTCTTGGAGAGAGGGTGTAAATGGTTCTGTGCGGTTTTAGATTAGCTGCTGGTACTTGTCCAACACTCAGACTCTACTTGTGACAATGTGTAAAATGGGTTGCATGCTCGTAGTAGAAAGGTTGTTTGGTTCTTTGTCATAACATTAATCATGGATAAACTCATTTCAGTTGTTAATGTAGAGTCATTATATAATTTTGCAGAAATTCCATTGTAAACATGTTGATGTCCACTCTCTCTAAAGTTTCAGAGGCTTTAAGAATTGTCATGGCAAATATTCAACCAATCTCAAATGACTCCTAGTAGGAATGATAAATGGATTGCAGTTTTGCAATTTCTTGATTCCCTTCTGGTTTGTCATACAAAAACACAATTCTCAGAGTCACTGTGTTCCTTTTCTGTTATCAAACATAGACAGAAAGTTAAAAAGTGAGTCATAGCAGGGCGTATCTCAGAAGAATGAAGACCTTCAAAGGTCAGCTTTTCTTGCTTGTCAATAGTTGACATTTAAGCGTTTATTTCAGACATTGCTGATAATGTTTTTTGAGATAGTCAAGAAGAATTGCTGTGTTGGTATGCAATTATGTTCATAATGAGATGCGAAAATGCAAATATGGTGGTACGTGCCAGTTCTTTGGAGTGCCTTTTGTCAGAACTGCAGGCACCATGAGACTTTGATAGATACCATGTCACTAGGCAGAGTTGGAGAGCTGATAGCTCTTAAAGAAGCATCTATAACATGGTATCTCTGGATGCTAATTAGCAAGAACCTTTAGCGGTGATGAATGTAGAGGTCATTTGTTTTTTCTTGGTAAATTCTGACAACTTCATTGAACCAATTGTATCAATAGGATTTTGTCAGTAGATGCAGCAAGCATCTTTATCCTTTCTTATTTAATGTGCCATATTAAATACATTGTATATTCATAAGTGCAGCTGTTAGGCTACCTTTCATAATTGATTTTTTAAAGTTTGTTTAAAATGTAAATAAGAATATAAGTCATTAACTGACTTCATCAAGAACTTAAAAACTATATAACGTATTTCAATATATTATTTCCATCTTTGCATTTTATGGTTTTGTAAATAAAAAGAAAATTAAAAGGTTATGTCAATGATGGTTTGAAACCTATCACAAATTATGAGCTATTCTATTTGTTAATCCAATATGATTTTCAAAAAACCACAATGTAATTATAACCATCAAAATGGGATAATGAAGAGGAAAAAGCAAACTTTCATTTCTAGAACTTCCTTTTCCACAAGCAAAGTATTTATCCTGAATTCCTACAATGGCCACAGGAAGTGACAGCATGGAGAAATGAAGGACATTGACTATTTAGAGAGAGATGAGAGCCAAGGCACATGTTCAGCAAACATTCCATGAATGTCTACTGGGGGCCATTCTCTAGTTAGATACGGGTGAATGCAGCACAGCACTTCCCTCAAGAGCCTGAGTGTGTAACAGGGCACTCATAGGAAAATAAACAATTACAAAATGAGGAGCACCATATAGAAATACATGCAAGGGGCTGGGCGTGGTGGCTCACGCTGGTAATCCCGGAACTTTGAGAGGCCAACGCAGGCAGATCACAGAGTCAGGAGATAGAGACTACTCTGGCCAACATGGTGAAATCCTATGTCTACTAAAAATACAAAAAAATTAGCCAGGCGTGGTGGCACATGCCTGTAGTCCTAGCTACTCGGGAGGCTGAGGCAGGAGACTCACTAGAACCCGGGAGGCAGACGTTGCAGTGAGCTAAGATCAAGCCACTGCACTCCAGCCTGGGTGACAGAGCGAGACTCCATCTAAAAAAAGGAAAAAAAAAAAAAAGGAGTGAGCTGAGATCATGCCAATTGCACTCCAGCTTGGGCGATAGAGAGGACTCCATCTAAAAAAAAAAAAGGNTGCCAATTGCACTCCAGCTTGGGCGATAGAGAGGACTCCATCTAAAAAAAAAAAAAGGAGGAAAAAATTTAAAAAAAGGAGGAATAAATCAGGATGAAGTAGCTGAAGCTTTGCTGCAAAAGAAGCATGCACACATGCTCTGGGGACCAAAGGAGGGGTGACTCACTGGTCTGAAAGACAAGGTAGCATCCCAGCACAGCCTGGAAGGCCAAACAGAAGTTTCCTAGGTAGAAGGAGAAGGAATGGCATTCCAAGGAGAAGAAATATTGTGAGCAGAAGTATAGTGGGGCATGAGAGAATAACATGTTTGGGGATTGATAAGTAGCTCCCTATAGAGGGCGGGCAGGGAGATGACTCATGCATCGGTTCATAATATGGAGCTCAGTCTTTCACATTTATGAAACAGGGGGGGCTTGAAGACATTAAGCAGAGAAGTTACCTGTCAGTTTGCCTTTAGAGAGGAGCCTTTCTACAATTGTTGAAATGTAGGGCCCTTCAAAGGCAAGCTGTGCTAAAGACATGAAGAAAATCTTTTCTCTGAGTTAGCAGTCAGGCATCAGTGCAGTGCGTGTCTTATGACTTAGGAGGGTTTGGTTACATATAGCAGGGGTACGTGTTGTTTTTCTGACTGCTGTGGCATTCAGTGTGCCACATTGCACCCGTATGCAGCTACCAGAGTGTATCATATGACTGTTAATGACAGCAAGTCACATTGGTACATAGGTGTGCTCTCTGCCATCACCACAGGCTGCCACTTGGACAATAGGAATAAACAGATTATGTAGAGTTTGTGTGCGCTGCCAACAGAATCAGTCGGGCTCCAAAGAGTGCCTGGGAATATCGTTACTGTTACTAGAGCACTTTGAAATTCAGTTTGAGCTGTCTGTTTCAAACGAAAGATCACACCAGAAGTGACGGCAGCAGGACAGGTGAGCACTGTCTAGAAGCACTGGGATCCTGAGCAATCCTGTGGCTGGGATGAGCTGGAGGGGGTGGAATAGCCATTTCCATGTGGAAAGGGAGAGCCAAGCTGCTGGTTAGTTTTGCTGTGGAGACAGACTTGCCTTGGTGATGCAGAGATGAATGAACAGCACATATTGTCTGACTTTGTGCCAGTCTGGGGGTGTGGGCAATCACACTCTGGCTGGAGGCAGATGGCAAACTGCATCTGGAAATGGTCCTGGTCTATGATGCTTAGAACTAAGTGTCATAAGTACAATTTTCTGAAATGATGTGGATATATTCATTATAGATCAAAGACTTTCCTTAGCTTGTCAGTTTCAACTTCTCTGGGAAGTGCTCAGTTAGGCCATTTATCCTGATTGTGAGACAAAACTATATGGGAAGAGTGCAGCACTTGTCACCATCCCAAAGACCCTGTGTGTGCTACTTTCATAAGTTTTATCCTGCTGTACTGTTGCTTCTCCATTTGTCATCCCCACTTGACTATGGGGCTTGAGGGTGGTCATCTTACTCTCCATCTCTTTCACAAGAACGTGCTTCTCAAATTGGGGTGCAGGCAGTCTAGGAATGTGTGGTGCCAAGTTGTATGGCAAAGTGAGAGCACCATTTCATGCAAATATTTTGGAAACCATGCATTTTTCTATTAAAATGGATGAATATATTAAAGAGCACCATGTGATGTTTAATGGCATGCTAGGGTGAAGTTGGCACTTCTGAAAAATTTTAGCTTGGATTGGGCTGCTTTGGACTAAAAATCATTAAACCTAGCTGGGGAAAAGGAGGTCTTCATCCATGCCGTTTGTTGTTGGGAGTTCTTCCATAGCTCTGGGAGCAGGAATTGGTTGCTTAGTACTTGCTTGTGGGAGGGATGGAGGAAGGAGAGAAGAGAATGATTACACTAGTGCTTTTTGTGCAGTCATTACTACATTATATATGGAACACATGGCTAGTTAGGAAAAGTCTGTCATCCAGGCAATATCTAGACGGGCCACTTTTCTAGTAAGTTCCAGTGTTACAAATTCCTTCCTAATACTGGCAAGCTGGCTCCAAATACGTTGCCCCCAAATGGGACTGGATGCGAATCATGGGTGGAAAAGCAAAGATTTCTCTCTCCAGTGGGTAAGCAATTCCAGAAGTATGCTATTGGACGTCTCTTAAATAACAGGGATCAAATACCATTTAATGAATACCTTGGGAATGGTTTGATTCATTATATACACTTTCTGGCTAAAAAAAAAAATGATGCTTCTCTACCTTCTTATATGATTAAATTCCTCTCTAGGGCTTTTTCTTCTAATGTAGACCTTTCACTTCTTCCTTAGAAACAGCAAATCCCTGGCCATCCACCACCACTCATCCTGCCACCTCCTATGGAGACAGCCAAGAAACTGTCTATGGTGCACTTTTATTACTGATCTTAATTTCTTCCTGGTCTAAATCCACACTTTAAGCCCAAAGGCATATAGATATGGTTGTTGAGCCTTTTGTGTATCAACTGATTCATTTAATAAAGATGTACTCAGCAACAACTATATGCTAACCAACAGGTACACAAATAGAATCTTGAAAATTTAGATGACTCAAGAATGGCAGTAAAAAGTGCATAACTCAGGATGACAATTTTCTCATTTTGCACATCTATTCTGCATTATTCTCTAGAGATGGACCAAGTAGCTCCTTACTGGTGAATGTGATCCTTTCATTCACCCATTCTCATCTGTGAGGCTGTCACATGTTTTGAGAGGATGAAACTGAAGCACACAGAAGGAAAGTAGCTTCATATATGAAAGGCTACCAATTTTTTCACAGATGAGCTTTCCTCTTATTTTCTCTCTCACTCTCCTTTTTACCTGCCTCTTCATCCTTCAAAGTCAGGCCAGACCTGGTTATGACATGTACTGACCACATAGGAATAAAGGTGAGTCTTGCAGAGTGGCAGTGGATTTTACATGAGATAATGGAATGCATTTCCAAGCCCTCAGTTCAAGGTTTGCACAGAGGAAAGAGTTGCCAACGATCAGTGTGCCACTCTCTTCCCTTAGGCAGTGGGTCCCCATGGAACTCCCCGTTCTGTGCTTGCCCCTGACCATCTCACCCAGGCTCCAGGTTTCAACCATGATGCTGGTGCAGACAACATGAGACCTGTGTCCTGGGCCATGAGCACTGTTTAGAGCCTTAACTCTGCCTTCTGATCTACTGTGGACCAGAACAGCTACCACGGACACTATTTGTCTGAAAGAACACAGTCATCTTCTTGTTCAGATCTGCCCTTCATCCCTCTCCCCTGAGTCCTCCTTTTTGATGGCACCAATTCCCCTCTCTAACACCCTGACTCAAAACCTGGAGCCATCTTCTATGCTTTCCTCTTTATCATTCACCATATCCAAGCAGAGGACAAGTCCTGTTAATTCCAACTATCCTTCCTTCTCTCTATCCCTCCTTTCCTAATGTACAACTCTATCATTATGTGTTTGCTTGGGATACCAATAAAGCTATTTTACTGGTTTAGTTTTTTTTTCTTCTCACATAATTTCTTTCAGGTAGACCTTCTTAAAGCATAGTTGTTACCCCCAAACCTTCCCATGCTGGATCCTCAGCGACAGGTTAAGTAAAACCTCTTTGATGTGCCACTAAAGGCCCTTCATGCTCTGCCTCTAACCTGCCTTTCTAATTATGTTTCCACAGCTTGGCCTCCCAAGGTAGATACTCCTTATATCTAAGCCATAGTGTTCTTTTTACCATGTTTTGCTCAAGCTTTTTGCTCCACATGAAATGCCTGTCCCTCCTCACCTCTCTAGGTATTCTGCCAGTCTTCAAAAACCCCTTAGATGTCACCTTCTTTACACATGGCCTCCAGAACCCCATCCTAGGCACACTCTTTATCTCCTCTAAATGAGCTTCAAGGGATACTTAGGAAATATTAGGTCAATGAATAAACAAGTGAATTAGTGAATGCACACATGAGTAAGTGGAAGAATATCTCATCCTACATCATAATCTATAAATATAATGAACATGGTATTGTTTTAGATGTCTCCTGCTGGAAAAACAACACAGCAAACAGGAGTCCAGAAAGGGTAGCAAAAAATAAGTCAACATTCAGTAACAACTGCAGCAACAATAACAAAAGCCCATTTCCCTAATATTTGTTCTTTTAGCCTGGAAATTTGTTCATGAAATTTTTATTTTATGTAGAGATTTTATTCTGTTCCATTGGTCTGTATGTCTATAGTTATACCAACACGACACTGTCTTGATGACTGTGGCTTATGGTAAGTTTTTAAATCAGCTAGTGATTTGTTCTTTTTCAAAATCATTTTTGGCTTTCTGGTCATTACAATTTATTTTAATTTGTAATACTTGAATAAATCACACTGTTATCACGTGGGAATGATGGGTTAGTCATCTCAGTTGACTATTAGATGAACAACCCTAGGAGGGGCCTCTGAATTCATGAGTTTGTCCACAAAAGCTACTACTTTTCAATAATATGCTTTTATTGCATGTGTGAATGTATGTGTATGTTACATGCAAGTATATACTTTGTAGAAATGGAATTCTCTACCTCCCTGCAAATTGGTGGCAGTGCTCAGGATTCTGTGCAGAGGTTGTTTTGCCCCAACCCGCGCTGCTCTCTGTGAGCTGGCCCCCATCACTGCTGGTAGGTAACTATGTGATATATAACTTGCAAGCAGCCCTGCTGTTTGTTACTGGCAATTAATCTCTCTGGTGCCTTTCTTCCATTCAGACTAAGCCTTTATGTTCTAAATCCAGCTATTCTAACGCTCCCCACTTGTGCTGTGTAGAAAAGACTCAGACTGACAGATTATTGCAGGGCAGTTAAGCATGTAATTGCTCAAATGAGTTAAAATCCCTTCAAATATCTGTCTTTGTACCTCATCACACCACTTCACGGACTCAAATATTTGACAATTGATGAAGATAAACTAAAGGGGCCTTCATTAGCTACCAACCACCGTGACAAGCTTCTTTCAGCGAAAGGCTGGTGAATTTTGGAACTTATTATCTACTTAAAAACTGCAGGAAAGCAGAAAAATACTTCAGTGAACTTTAGAATAGAGAAAGCCAGAAGCTTTGCATGGAAGCCGGGGTCAGGGAAAAAAAAAAACAAAAACAAAAAAAAAACCATGGTTTGCTATCTAAGGCTGCACTTGTTAAAAATGTAGGGAAAGACAGGCAGACGGATTTATCCAATAAAGGAAGGAAAATATTATCACATTCTCATAGGCACCATCATTAATGACCGTTTGTTAAATTTAGAGGTAATTACAGAAATGAAGAGAGGGTGGAAGAAGTCCAGGGCTGTGCAGAGGCTGAACTTAGTGTGGTTGCTGGGCTGCCAGAGTGATAGCCTCTGCTCTAGGATAAAGTCAGGTGCTGCACTGAGCAAGTGTCTTGAGAAAGGCATGGAACTTTGCTCTGGCATAAACCCCAGCAAATCCTCTGACTTTCAGGGACCTCATTGCTCTACTAAGCTATGCAGACCTTGTGCCAAGGAAAACAAGTGCTAATATGACCAACGGGCATCAGGGAAGAGTAGGGAAGATGCAGATTTGAAGTATGATAGTCTGTGCTTAACTATGGTGAGATGTTGGGCAACTTGTAGCTTTGATTTCCTTATCTATGAAATGTAACTTACTAATTCATGTTGCATGTAATTTTTTGTGTGAGGAATAAATGAGAGAAGCATTTGGTAAAAATATTGATCATTATTTTACAAAATGGCTGTAGCAAGAATTTTGCTCTATGTGTTCATACTTAATGTGAACCTAAAGCTCCATTTCTTGTGTAACAGAAAGATAAAAACTCTAAAACAATAAACAAACAAATATAAGAAAATGTTGAAGTGTTA
Organism: Theropithecus gelada; assembly: GCF_003255815.1. Classification (NCBI taxonomy): domain Eukaryota; kingdom Metazoa; phylum Chordata; class Mammalia; order Primates; family Cercopithecidae; genus Theropithecus; species Theropithecus gelada. The sequence continues at coordinate 15,339,995 of NC_037675.1, forward strand.
CATTTTCTTTTATGAGACTTTGGTTTCCATTAGCTTAGTGAGCATGGGCTATCCTGACAGCCATAATGGACCAAACACCCTCAGCTCCCAGAGACCATGCAACATAGAATTACCCAGGCAGGCCCTTGACTACCTTGGCCCTGACCCGACATCACTTTCCTTTCTGGTTAAATAATGTGACTGGTTAAACAACAATGGTGAGTGGACCTCTTTAAATGGGTCCTGAGTTTATTTGGGATCCTAGCGTTTTATTATTGAACATGGTGTTGGCTTTTGTTTAGACATAACTCTAATTAAACATTTAAGCAAGACATTTAAAGAAGAAAACGACAACATTAAATCGTTACTAGCTTTAAGAGATGATGCATTTGTCTTTTAACCTACCTATCATCTATCCGTGGCCACATGTATACACACATACAAACACATGTGCATTTACATTAGGGCTGCTCAAATGTTCAGCCATAATTCTGATATTCTGCCCATATTGACAATTTGGTTTTGTCTTGACCTGGGGCCTTTGGAAAGCTGAATGAATATCTGAGTGGCTGCTTTCTGGCCTTAGTTAGTGTGTAATCAGTGGTCAAATAATCATGTAGGCTACTATGATATCTAACAACAAAAACAGTGTCAATAATACAAACAAGATGTATCTTTTGAACATGCTGCAATATCTTTTAATATTCACTTTCTGTAAGGATAAGCATTCCGCATTATTTTGAACAAATGCTTTATTTTTTGTTTTATATTTTGTACGTTGATCTGGTACTGGTCACATATAAAATAGTAAGATATTTTTCCAGCTTTACTGAGGTATAATTAAGAAGCAAAAATTGTATACATTTAAGGTATACAACCTGATATTTTGATATACATTGTGAAATGATTACCACAATCAAGCTAATTAACATATCTCCTCACATAGTTACAATTTTTTTGTGCCTGATGAGGCACAAAACACTTAGGATCAACTCTCTTAGCATATTTCAAGTATACAATACAATATTATTAACTATAGTTTTTAAATGATGCAATAATTAATGATTATGAGTTATTTTTATGTGAAAAAGTAATTATTAAAAGCTTGCCCATAATTAATAAAATAGATTAATAGTTATTATAAATATGAAGAGTGGATTATTTAGTTGGACCATTTCTAGACCAAGAACTGTAAATTCTTTTGAAATGCAACTGAAACAATAAAAGCATATCATAATTCCAAACTTCATAAAATTCTTTTGTGCTAACATTTATATTAGCCAAAGTAAACTTTAGGAACTGTATTTATCTTTAGCTATTTAAATTCATTTAGAACAGGCATCCTCCAAATAAAAGTGTATTTAGAGAATTTGTGACTTCTTATTAGGATGCATTAAAAGCAGAATGTCAACATTGCTCATTCAAAATTTCACAAGAAAGAAAAATCAAAATCAATGTCAAAATTATGTACAATAGCATCCATAATGAATCGTGTAAATTCCAGACGTAAGAGCATAAAGGAAGGAAAAAAGTTTAGAGAAATCAAGATACTGCCCCAAATATCTCTAATGACCTCAGGCGCAAAAGCCTGCATGGTATTGCAAGTGTACGGTGTTGTGGCCACAAGTGTGATCTGGCTGCGGAGAGTCCTGGAAATTACTGCCCCTACAACGTGAAGTCATACTTAAAATGTGACATTAATAGTTTTTAATTACAAAATAAACATTCTAAAATAACTTTCCATAATTATTCTACAAGCCTTTAGTCTGTTTTCTGTTGGTGACATCAACCATCAGCCTTGACTTTGGCCAGTCTATATATTAAATACATATATTTATACACACACACACACACACACACACACACACACACATAATATTGCTGTAGAATATCTGCTTTTTCCTTTTCTGTCAAGTTTTATTCCTTTGTTTTAAATCAGAAAGAAATCTCAGGTTTTTATTGTTTTGTTTTGTCTTATTTGTTTTTTTTTTTTGTTTTTTGAGACAGAGTCTCACTCTGTCACCCAGGCTGGAGTGCAGTGGCATGATGATGTCGGCTCACTGCAACCGTCGCCTCCCAGGTTCAAGTGATTCTCCTGCCTCAGCCTCCCAAGTAGCTAGGGTTACAGTTGCGTGCCCCCACAACTGGCTAATTTTTTGTATTTTTAGTAGAGACGGGGTTTCACCGTGTTAGCCAGGATGGTCTCGATCTCCTGACCTCGTGATCTGCCAGCCTTGGCCTCCCAAAGTGCTAGGATTACAGGTGTGAGCCACCATGCCCATTTCTTTTTGCATTTATTTAGGTCTTCACATCGTTTTTATCCTTTGATCTCTTAAGGTACTCCTCAAGTCTATACTCTAGACTTGATTGCTCAGGGTTATTCTTTTTTAATTTTGTTTAACTTTATTACATTTTTAATTTGTATTGTTTTTATCATTATTTGTGAGACTGGTCCTTAATTTGCTTTTCTGTGCCATTTTGTCAGTTATTTAAATCAAGTCTATTCTAGATTCAAAAAAATATTGCTTTTCTTATATAGGTCTAAATGAGTACAGAAAGGATCATTTGCAAGAGGGCTTGTTACTGTTGCTTCAGAAAGTTGTTCACAATCCTTGCCAAGTTCATACTGCATACTCTGACTCTGCATTTTGGATCTTCGGTGCTGACAGAAGTCTCCATCTTCTCTGCCCCACCTCCTATTGGCCACAGGCTCTCACTGCACAACCCTGTCTTTCACAGAAGCACCACCAAAGTCCAAAGTCTTATGCCTTTATTGTTGCTGCCTGTACCTGGGAAACCTTTAACTTCAATGTCTATCTACTACAATTCTAGTTACTCTTCAATATCCAATTTAGACATTCCCTACCGTGTGCAGGTCTAATATCCCTAGTCCATCTGGGAAACTAGGGAGAGAAAAGAATTAAGATGCTTTTATAATACTACCCCACTTCTAGTGAGGCATATTCTTAATCTCTTAAGTGACAACCTAGTAGAAATTGCAAGTGGCACCAGCATTTTGTATGTCTGCCATTTATAAACCACAGAACAAAAGGGTAGAATGGAGTCTTTCTCAACATGATAACTACACAAGAGCAAAGTCAGTGTTTAGTGGTACACACTGGGTTCACTGCTAGATTCTCTGGATATAGAACAAATGAGCCTCTTGAGGCAATACTTATTAAGTAAAATAATAGATATGAAATGCACTGGTAAATGAATTAGTGAAGGAATGGGCATAGACCTAAGCAGCCTATTGTATGCATGAGATCAGAGGTTAAGCTTATGGATGTTGTAGTGTGTCAACAAATGCATGCACTCCCTCACCCCATCACACAAATATATATACACATACGGTTTTGTTTTTAGTCTACATTAGCCAATTATTTTTCTTTTAGTATGTTTATGCTATGCATAACAGTATAAATTGGTTTTTCAGAATATATGAGAATATAGGCATGAACGCATCTTGTGAATTAGATGTTATGTTTATTAACAGAAATATATTATGCATATAATTAAAAAACTACCAAGTTAAAAATTCTCTAAATTAATTATAAAACATAAAAGAAAATAAAGAAAAACGTAGGTGAATATCAGATCTTAGGTTAGAAGTAAGTCTTTATAATAGTAGCAGAAAAAAATCATGTTTTGACAACATTTAAAATTATAAAATTTTCTCTAGTATATTAATATATTTATAAATATTATGCATACAAGACAAATTAATGAAAAAGAATAGAAGGAGCAAAAATAAACCCACACAAATTTGCCCAACTTATTTTTGATAAAAGTCCAAAAGCAGTTCCACAGAGAGAAGAGAACCTTTACAACAAATGGTTCTGGAGAGAGTGAAAACTCATGAGCAAAACTGAAAATGAAAAACCAACAAAAAAAAAAAACCTTTCTTAGCTGAGTCTTATACCTTACTCAAAAATTAACTCAAAAGGGTTCACAGACTTAAACGTAAAATACATAATTATAAAACCTCTAGGGGAAAAAATATAGGAGAAAATCTTTGATATCTAAGGTTAGGCATTGGGATCTTAGAACTGACACAAAAAGCACAATCTATATAAGGAAAAAATGATAAATGGAGCTTCAAACAAAGACTTCTCTACTAAAGATTTTACTAAAAGTCTGGAAAGACAAGCTACAAACTGGGAGTAAATATTTACTAAATACATATCTTACAGTGGGCTAGTATCTAGGATATATGAGGAACTCTCAAAACTTAACAGTAATAAAAGCAAACTGCCCAATTAGAATATGGACAAAAGATACAAAGAGACTTTTCACCAGAGAGAATAGATACATATATGACAAATGAGTGCATAAAAATGATGTTCAACATTAGCAGTTAAAGAACTATAAATTAAAACCTGAAACCATGATGAGATACGCTATACTGCTATCTGAATGGCTAAAATAAAATATAGTCCTAAGGCACCAAACATTTGCAAGGATGAAGAAAAACAGAATCACTCATACATTCATGGTGAGAATGTAAAACGGTATGGCCACTCTGGAAAAGAGTTTGTCACTTTCTTAAAAATCTAGACATGCAACTACCACAAGACTCACCAACAGACTGCACTCTTGGGCATTTATTCAGGAGAAACAAAGATTATTTACACACAAAAACCGGTAGATGAATGTTTATAAAAGTTTTATTTGTAATAGCCCCCAAACTGAGCAACCAAGGTTTCCTTCATTTGGCAAATGTTAAATGAACTGTTGTACATCCATACCACAGAATACGACTCAACAATCAAAAGGAACAAACTACTAATGAATGTGACAATCTGAATGAATCTTCAGAGAATTATTCTGAAGGGAGAAAGCCAATCCCAGCTGGTTACATATATTGCTCCATTTATATAACATTCTTGAAATAATAAAATGATAGACATGGAAAACAGATTAGTGATTGTCAGGGGTTATCGAGGGATTTGGTGCAGGAATATAAGTGGTTGTAGCTACAAAAAGGCAACACGAGGGATCAATGTGGTGATGGAGGTGTTTTGTCTTTTGACTGTATCAAGTTTGATATTCTGGTTAAAATTTTGTACTGTACTTTTGCAATATGCTACCAATGGGAGAAACTGTAATGTGCACATACATGGTCTTTATTATTTCTTACAATTGTATCTAAATCTATAGTCATATCCAAATAAAGAGTTTGAGTTAGTTGACCGTCTAAAAACTATTATCATTTTATTGTATGTAAAACAAAATTCATAACAAAAATCGTACAAAATATGAGAGAGAAATTAGAAGAATATTGTGGTTTGATTCTCGTAAAGTTATTTGAAGGTAAACTAAACTATATTAAAGTTAGATATGGTAACTCTTAGGACAACCACTAGAGAAAAGGCAGTAGAGGAAGAAAAATAAAGTAAAAATTACTATATTAATCCAAAAAGAGGCAGAAAAAGAGTTGAACGGGGAGAATGGCTAACATGTTAGTAAGTACAACTGAAAAGATTAGGTAGATTAAAAGAAAACCATTTCAAGTTAAGATGAAGGAAAGAATCTAAAGAGCTGTGAGACAAAAGCACCAGGTAACCTATAGAGGAAAACCTATCAGGTTAACAGCAGATTTCTCAGCAGAAACCCTACAAGCTAGAAGGGATTGGGGCCCTATCTTCAGCCTCCTTAAACAAAATGATTACCAGCCAAGAATTTGTATCCAGTGAAACTAAGCATCATATACGAAGATAAGATATAGTTTTTTTCAGACAAACAAATGCTGAGAGAATTCGCCATTACCCAGACACCACTACAAGAACTGCTAAAAGAAGCTCTAAATCTTGAAACAAATCCTGAAACACATCGAAACAGAACGTCTTTAAAGCATGTAAATCACATAGGGCCTATTAAAAAAAATGCAAGTTAAAAAGCAAAAACAAACAAACAAAAAACCAAAGTACACAGGCAACAAAGAGCACGATGAATGCAATGGTACTTCACATTTCAATACTAACATTGAATGTAAATGTTAAGGACTAAATGCTCCTCTTAAAAGATAGAGAACTACACAATGGGTAAGAACTCATCAACCAACCATCTACTGCCTTCAGGAACCTCACCTAACACTTAAAAGACTTAAAGACTTTACTTAAAGTAAAGGGGTAGAAAAAGGTATTTCATGCAAATGAACAACAGAAGCCAGCAGGAGTACCTACTCTTATATCAGACAAAACAAACTTTAAAGCAACAGCAGTTAAAAGAGACAAAGAGGGACATTATATAATGGTAAAAGGTCTTGTTCAACAGGAAAATATCACAATTCTAAACATATATGCACTTAACACTGGAGCTCCCAAATGTATACAACAATTATTAACAGACCTAATAAATGAGATAGGCAGCAACACAATAATAGTGGCAGACTTTAATATTCCACTGACAGCACTAGACAGGTCATCAAGACAGAGAGTCAGCAAAGAAACAATGGATTTAAACTATACCTTGGAACAAATGGACTTAACAGATATATACAGAAGATTTCATCTGACAACCACAGAATACACATTCTATTCAACAGCCCATGGAACTTTCTCCAAGATAGACCATATGATAGGCCATAAAACAAGAACCAATAAATTTAAGTAAATGAAATTATATCAAGCACTCTCTCAGACTACAGTGGAATAAAACTGGAAATGAACTCCAAAACGGACCTTCAAAGCCATGCAAATACATGGAAATTAAATAATCTGCACCTGAATGAGCATTGGGTCAAAAACAAAATCAAGATGGAAATTAAAAAATTCTTCAAACTGAATGACTGTAATGACACAACCTATCAAAACCTCTGGGATACAGCAAAGGCAGTGCTAAGAGGAAAGTTCATAGTCCTAAACACCTACATCAAAAAGACTGAAAGAGCACAAACTGACACTCTAAGGTCACAACTCAAGGAATTAGAGACATAAGTACAAACTAAATACAAACCCAGCAGAAGAAAGGAAATAACTAAGGTCAGAGCAGAATTAAATGAAATTGAAACAAAGAAAAAACAATATAAAAGATAAATGAATCAAAAAGCTCTTTCTTTGAAAAGATAAATAAAATTAATAGACCATTGGCAAGATTAACCAAGAAAAGAAGAGAGAAAATCCAAATAACCTCACTAAGAAACAAAACAGGAGATATTACAACTGACACCACTGAAATACAAAAGATCATTAAAGACTGCTATAAACACCTTTATACACATAAATTAGAAAACCTAGAAGAGATGGATAAATTCCTGGAAAAAAGACAACCCTCCTAGCTTAAATCAGGAAGAATTAAGATACTCTGAACAGACAAACAACAAGCAGTGAGACTGAAATGGTAATTTAAAAATTACTAACAAAAAAAAATGTCCAGGACCAGACGGATTCACAGCAGAATTCTACCAGATATTCAAAAATGAATTGACACCAATTCTTTTGACACTATTCCACAAGATAGAGAAAGAAGGAACCCTCCCCAGTTCAGTCTATGAAGCCAGCCTCAAGCTAATACCAAAACCAGGAAAGGACATAAGTAAAACAGACAGATATCATTGATGAACATAAATGCTAAAATTCTTGCTAACGAAATCCAACAACATATCAAAAAGATAATCCACCATGATTAAGTGGGTTTCATACTAGGGATGCAGACATGATTTAACATACACAAGTCAATAAATGTGATACACCACATAAACAGAATTAAAAACAAAAACCACATGATAATCTCAATAGATGCAGAAAAAGCATTCTACAAAATCCAGCATCCCTTTATGATTAAAACTCCTGGGCCAGGTGCAGTAGCTCATGCCTGTAATCCCAGCGCTTTGGGAGGCCGAGGTAGGTGGATCACTTGAGGTCAGGACTTCAAAACTAGTCTGCTCAACATGGTGAAACCTGGTCTCTACTAAAAATATAAAAATCAGTTCAGTGTGGTGCTGTACACCTGTAAACCCAGCTACTCGGGAGGCTGAGGTGGGAGAATTACTTGAACCAAGGAGGTGCAGGTTATGGGGTGAGCCGAGATTGGCCACTGCACTCCAGCCTCGGTGTCAGGGAGAAACTCTGACTCAAAAAACAAAACAAAACAAAATAAAAAACAAAAAACCCCCAAAACCTCCTAGCAAAATTGGCATACAGGGAATATACCTTAATTTAATAAAAGCCATCTATGACTAACCCACAGCCAACATAATACTGAATGAGGAAAAGTTAAAAGTATTCCCTCTGAAAACTAAAACAAGACAAGGATGCTCACTCTCACCACTCTCTTCAACATAATACTAGAAGTCCTAGCCAAGGAAATCAGACCAGGGAAAGAAATAAAGGGCATCCAAATTGGTAAAGAGGAAGTCAAACTGTCACTGTTTGCTGAAGATATGATCATTTACCTTGAAAACACTAAGGACTTCTCCAGAAAGCTCTTAGAACTGATAAAAGAATTCAGTGACGTTTCTGGATACAAGATTAATGTACACAAATCAGTGGCTCTTCTATACACCATCAGTGACCAAGTGGAGAACTAAATCGAGAACTCAACCCTTTTTAAAATAGCTGCAAAAAATATAATAAAACAAAATACTTAGGAATATATGTAACCAAGGAGTTGAAAGACCTCTACAAGAAAATCCACAAAACACTGCTGAAAGAAATCATAGATGACACGAACAAATGGAAACACATCCCATGCTCATGATTGGGTAGAATCAATATTGTGAAAATGAGCATACTGCCAAAAGCAATACACAAATCCAATGCAATCCCCATCAAAATACCACCATCATTCTTCACAGAATTAGAAAAAACAACTCTAAAATTCATATGGAACCAAAAAAGAGCCCATATAGCCAAAGCAAGGCTAAGCAAAAAACAAACCTGGAGACATCATATTACCTGATTTCAAACTAAACTGTAAGGCCATAGTCACCAAAATGCATGGTACTAGTGCAAAAATAGGCACATAGACCAATGGAACAGAATAGAGAAGCTAGAAATAAACTCAAATACTTATAGCCAGCTGATCTTTGACAAAGCAAACAAAAACATAAAGTGGAGAAAGGACACCCTTTTCAACAAATGGTGCTGGGATAATTGGCTAGACACATGTAGGAGAATGAAACTGGATCTGCATCACTCACCTTATACAAAAATCAACTCAAGATAGATTAAGGACTTAAACCTAAGACCTGAAACTGTAAAAATTCTAAAAGATAACATTGGAAAAACCCTTCTAGACATCAGCTTAGGCAAAGATTTCATGACCAAGAAACCAAAAGCAAATGCAATAAAAAAAAAAGATAAGTAGCTGGGACCAAATTAAACTAACGAGCTTTTGCACAGCAAAAGGAACAGTCAGCAGAGTAAACAGACAACACACAGAGTGGGAGAATATCTTCACAAGGTACACATCTGATGAAGGACTAATATCTAGAATCTACAACGAACTCAAACAAACCAGTAAGAGAAAAACAATCCCATTGAAAAGTGAGCTATGGACATGAATAGACAATTCTCAAAAGAAGATATACAAGTGGCCAACAAATATGTGAAAAAATGCTCAACATTACTAATGATCAGGGAAATGCAAATCAAAACCACAATGTGATACCACCTCACTCCTGCAAGAATGGCCATAATCAAAAAATCCCAAAACAGTAGATGCTGGTGTGGATGCAGTGAACAGGGAACAGTTCTACACTGCTGGTGGGAATGTAAACTAGTACAGCTGCGACGGAGAAGAGTGTGGACATTTCTTAAAGAACTAAAAGTAGAACTACCATTTGATCCAGCAATCCCACTCCTGGATTTCTACCCAGAGGGAAAGTCATTATTCAAAAAAGATATTTGCACATGCATGTTTATAACAGTACATTTCACAATTGCAAAATCGTGGAACCAACCCAAATGCCTATCAATCAACGAGTGGATAAAGAAACTGTGGTATATACATATATATATAATGGAATACTATGCAGCCATAAAAAGGAATGAATTAACAGCATTTGCAGGGAGTGGAATGAGATTGGAGACTATTATTCTTTTTTTTTTTTTTTTTTTTTTTTTGAGACTGAGTCTGGCTCTGTTGCCCGGGCTGGAGTGCAGTGGCCCGATCTCAGCTCACTGCAAGCTCCACCTCCCGGGTTTACGCCATTCTCCTGCCTCAGCCTCCCGAGTAGCTGGGACTACAGGCGCCCACCACCTCGCCCGTCTAGTTTTTTGTATTTTTTAGTAGAGACGGGGTTTCACCCTATTAGCCAGGATGGTCTCCATCTCCTGACCTCGTGATCCGCCCGTCTCGGCCTCCCAAAGTGGGATTACAGGCTTGAGCCACCGCGCCCGGCCTGGAGACTATTATTCTAAGTGAAGTAACTCAGGAATGGAAAACCAAACATCTTATGTGCTCACTGATATGTGGGAGCTAAGCTATGAGAATGCAAAGACATAAAAATGATGCAGTGGACTTTGGGGACTTGTGGGGAAGAGTGACATGGGAGTGAGGGATAGAAGACTACAAATATGGTGCAGTGTATACTGCTTAGGTGATGGGCGCACCAAAATCCCACAAATCATCACTAAAGAACTTACTCATGTAACCAAATACCACCTGTACCCCAATAACTTATGAAAAAATTTAAAAAATAAAAATATAAATAAATTTCTGAAAGTCCTGCATACCTCAGTTGTTGTGAAAATTAAATAAAAATATATATGACAATCCTTAGAAAAGTCTTGTAGTGTATTGTATGAATTATATAACTGATGTTAATTGAAATTAAATAATCTCCTGGAAAATTTTTGTTTGATTAAAATAAAATGATTTGATTCAAAAATAAATAAATAAATAAATAAATGGACATAGTTTAAAAATAAAAGGCTGGGAAAACAAAGCAAATACTCACGAAGAGAAAGCTAGAGTAGGTATGCTAATATCAGGTAAAGTATACACCACTCCTATTCACCATAGTATTGGAAGTTCTGGCCAGGGAAATCAGGCAAGAGAAAGAAATAAAGAGTACTCAAATAGGGAGAGAGGAATTCAAATTGTCTCTGTTTGCAGATGACATGATTCTATATTTAGAAAAACCCCATCGTCTCAGCCCCAAAACTCTTTAAGCTTGATAAGCAACTTCAGCAAAGTCTCAGGATACAAAATCAATGTGCAAAAATCACAAGCGGTCCTATACATCAACAGTACACAAGCAGAGAGCCAAATCATTAATGAACTCCCATTCACTATTGCTACAAAGAGAATAAAATACCTACGAATACAGCTAACAGGGGAAGTGAAGAACCTCTTCAAGGAGAACTACAAACTACTGCTCAGGAAAATAAGAGAAGACATAAACAAATGGAAAAACATCCCATCTTCATGGATAGGAAGAATCAATATCATGAAAATAGCCACACTGTATAGCCAAGGCAATCCTAAGCAAAAAGAACAAAGCTGGAGGCATCATGCTACCTGATTTCAAACTATTCTGCAAGGCTACAGTAACCAAAACAGCATGGTACTGGTATCAAAACAGACACGTAGACCAAAAGAACAGAACGGAGACCTCAGAAGTAACACCACACATCTATAATCATCTGATCTTTGACAAACCTGACAAAAACAAGCAATGGGGAGAGGATTCCTTATTTAATAAATGGTGCTGGCTGGGAAAACTGTCTAGCCATATGCAGAAAACTAAAACTGGACCCTTCCTTACACCTTATACAAAACAAAAATTAACTCAAGATGGATTAAAGACTTAAATGTAAGACCTAACACCATAAAAACCCTAGAAAAAAACCTAGGCAATACCATTCAGGACATAGGCATGGGAAAGACTTCATGACAAAAACACCAAATCCAATTGCAACAAAGTCAAAATTGACAAACAGCATCTAATTAAACTAAAGAGCTTCTGCACAGCAAAAGAAACTAGCATCGGAGTGAACAGGCTACCTTCAGAATGGGAGAAAATTTTTGCAATCTACCCATCTGACAAAGTCTAATATCCAGAATTTACAAAGAACTTAAATAAATTTACAAGAAAAGAACAAACAACCCCATCACAAAGTGGGCAAAGGATATGGAAAGATACTTCTCAAAAGAAGACATGTATGTAGACAAACAACATGAAGAAAAAAGCTCATCATCACTGATCATTAGAGGAATGCAAATCAAAACCACAATGAGATATCATCTCAGGCCAGTCAGAATCACAATTATTAAAAGGTCAAGAAACAACAGATGGTGGTGAGACTGTGGAAAAATTGCTTTTACACTGTTGGCGGGGGTAAATTAGTTCAACCATTGTAGAAGACAGTGTGGTAATTCCTCAAGGATCTAGAACCAGAAATATCATTCGACTCAGCAATCCCATTACTGGGTATATACCCAAAGGAATAGAACTCATTCCACTATAAAAACACATGCACACTTAGCAAAGACATGGAACTAACCCCAATGCCCATAAATGATAGACTGGATAAAGAAAATGTGTTACATATACACCATGGAATACCATGGAGCCATAAAAAAAATGAGATCATGTTCTTTGCAGGACCATAGATGAAGCTGGAAGTCATCATCCTCAGCATACCAACACAGGACCAGAAAACCAATACCACATGTACTCACTCATAAGTTAGAGTTAAATAATGAGAACACGTGGACACAAGCAAGGGAACATCACACACCAGGGCCTGTTTGGTGGTATGGGCAAGGTGGGGGAGAGCATTAGGATAAATACCTAATGCACGTGGGGCTCAAAACCTAGATGATGGATTGATAGGTGCAGCAAACCACCATGGCACATGTATACTTATGTAACAAAGCTTCACATCTGCATATGTATCCCGGAACTTAAAGTAAAATGAAATAAAATACTTCCAGAAATAAAAGAGAAATTTATATAATCAGAAGGGCATTAACTTATCAAGAAAACATAACATACCTTAAAAAAGACCTTCAAGATACATAACACGAAAATTTATAGAAATGACAGGAGAAATATATTCTGGACCATAAAATAAACTTTGCATAATTCTAATCATTTTAAATTTGTTTAAGTGTTTTTCCTGACTATAAATGAGAAATCAGTAATAGGAAGATGTCATGTAATCCCAGTGCTTTGGGAGCCCAAGGTATGAGGATAACTTGAGGCTGGGAGTTTGAGACCAGCCTGGGCAAAATAGTGAGATCCCATCCTATAAAATATATATATTTTAAAATTTACTAGGTATGATGGCACATACTTGTAGTCCCAGCTACACGGGAGGCTGAGGCAAGAGGATAACCTGAGCCTAGGAGTTCAAGGTTAGAGTGAGCTATGATCATAGCACTGTACTCCAGCCTGGGCAACAGAACAAGAGACACTTTCTCAAAAAAGAAAAAAAGACAATTGTGTGAAAAAAATCCAAATAATTAAATGATATGCTTAGAAATAACCAATACCTGGAAAAGGGAGTAACAAGGGAAAATAGGTAACATTTTGGATGAAAATGAAGGAAACAATGTAATTTTAAAAGGACAAAAAAATCTGAGCAGACATCTTACCAAAGAAGATATATAGAGGGCAAATAAACATAAGATACTCAACTTCATATGTCATTAAGGAATTACAAATTTTAAGGTGAGAGAGATGCTGCTACGCACCCATGAGAACGGTAAAACTCCAAATAATGACAACACCAAATGCTGGTGAGAATGTGGGGCAACAAGAACTCTCATTCATTGTGAGTGGGAATGCAAAATGGTACAGTCACTTTGGAAAATAGTTTGGAAGTGTATTAGTTCACTCTCTCATTGTTTAAATACCTGAGACTGGGTAATTTACAAAGAAAAGAGGTTTAATTGGCTCACAGTTCTTCGGGTTGTATAGGAAGCAAGATGCTGTCATCTGCTTGGCTTCTGGGAGGCCTCAGGACACCTACAATCATGTCAGAAGGTGAAGAGGGAATCAGCACTTCACACTGTTGGAGAAGGAGGAAGAGAGAGACCGGGGAGGTGCCAAAACTTATAAACAACCAGATCGCAGAATTTACTCACTATCATGACAACAGTACCAAGGAGAAAATCTGTCCCAGTTAGCCACCTCCCATCAGGCCCCACCTCCAACATTGGGGATTATATTTCAACATGACTACTGGTAGGGACACTGATCCAAACCATACCAGGCAGTATGTCACAAAACTAAACACAATCCTGTTACATGATCCAGTAATCATGCTCCTTGGTAAGTTAAAAACATATGTTTGGCCTGGCGTGGTGGCTCGCACCTGTAATCCTAGCACTTTTGCGGGGCCGAGGCAGACAGATCACGAGGTCAGGAGTTTGAGACCAGCCTGACCAATATGGTGAAACCCCATCTCCACTAAAAATACAAAACTTAGCCAGGTGTGGTAGCGTGTGCCCGCAATCTCAGCTACTCCAGAGGCTGAGGCAGGAGAATGGCTTGAACCCGAGAGGCAAGGTTGCAGTGAGCCGAGATTGCACCACTGCACTCCAGCCTGGGCAACAGAGTGAGATTCCATCTGAAAAAAACAAACAAAAAAGACCTATGTTCACACAAAAACCTGCACACAAATGTCTATTCATTATGCTTTAGTTCTTCATTTGCTTTATTCATTATTGTCAGAACTTGGAAGCCACCAAGTTATTCTTGATAGGTGACTAGATAAACAAACTGTGATGATCCACACAGTAGAATATTATTCAGTGATTAAAAAGCAATGAAAGCCAGGCATAGTGGTAAATGCTTACAATCCCAGCTACTCAGGAAGCTGAGGTGGGAGGATCACTTGAGCTCAGTAGTTTGAGTCCAGGCTGAACCACATAACAACATATACTCTGTCTTAAAAATAATAATAATAATAATAATAATAATAAACAATAAGTTATCATAAAGGAATTTTAAAATCTTAAATGTATTGCATATTGCTAAGGTAAATGAGCTAATCTGAAAAGGTCACATGCTATATGATTCCCACTACATGACATTCTGGAAAGGCAAAACTATGATACAGTAAAATGATCAATGGTTGCCAAAAGTTCAAGGGGAGGGTGGAAAAGAAGGCTAAATAGATGGAGCACAGAAAATTTCTAGGACAGTGAATCTATTTTATGTGATACTGTAATGATGGATACATGTCATTATACATTTGTCAAAACCCACAGAAGGCAGAGCACAAAGAGTGAGCCATAATGTAAACTATGGACTTTAGTTAATAATAACATATTATTATTGCCTCATAAATTGTAACAAATGTTCCTCACTAACACAATAATTCAAAAATAGGGAAAAATGAGGAGAAGGGGTGAGAGAGTATATGGAAAATTTTACAATTTTTCTGTAGATTCAAAATTGCTACAAAAATACTCATTAAACAATTGTGGTATGCAATCAAACAATATTTACAGGTGAATTTCTAGAACTGAAGGCTTTTGTTGGAAAAAAGATTTTAGATCAACAATCTAAGCTTTTACCTTAAGAAACTTGAAAAATTGAGACAAATATACTATTATTAGCATAATAAATCTAGTAACATAAAAGTGTAATGCATCGTGACCAAGTGGGGTTTATGCCAGCAATGTATGGTTTATTCAGCATTCAAAAATCAATCAATGCAAATGAACCATATCAATAGACTAAAAGAACACTACATTATTATTTTAATGGATGCAAAAAAGCCTTGAAAAATGCAGCATCCTTTCATAATAAAAACTTCCAGTACCCTAATATTCAACAGAAACTTCCTCAACATGATAAAGGACATCCATAAAAACTCATACAGCTAGCATCATACTTAATGGTGAATGAATGCTTTCCCGCTAAGATAGGTAAGACAGCCAGATGTATCCTCTCATCACTCCAATTCAACATTACTACTAGAGGTCCTAAACAGTGCACTAAGACAAAAAGGAAGAAAACAGTAAAAACAAACAGATTGAAAAGAGAAGAAATAAAACTGTTTTTACTCACAGACTGACACGAAATCCCTAAGGTACATACAAATAAGCTACTGAAACTCACAATAATTTTAGACAGTTCTCAAGATAAAAGGTCAATATACAAAAACCGACTGCATTTCTACAAACTAACAGGAAACAAGTAGAAACCAAAATTTAAAGACTAGGACTATTATAACAGAATTTTACAAATCACTAAATTCTTAGGAACAAATCTAATAAAATATACCCAGAATTTGTAGGCTGAAAAGCGTAAACCACTGAAGAGAAAAATCAAAAGAGACCAAAATGGAAAGATATACCATCTTCATCCATCAGAAGTCTCAATTTTGTTAAGATGTCAATTCTCCCCAAACTGATTTATATATAGATTCAAAGGCCTCCAAATCAATATTTCAGCAAGTTTCTTCTTAAATAAATTGACAAATTGTCTTTAAAAATTGCAATGTAAAGAACAAAGGGCCAATAGTATCAAAATATTTTTGAAAAAGAAAAATAAATTCAGGGAACTGACACACTGCCTGATTTCAAGACTTACTATAAAGCTACGATAATTAAGACAAGGTAAGTATTGATGAAAGGATTAATAAAATCAACGAAAACAAAGAGTCCAAAATAACCTACACCTACTCTTTTCAACAAGAGGGCCAATATAATATAATGAAGAAAGGATAGTCATTTTAAGAAAGGTGCTAGAAATTGGATATCATGTGTAAATATATGAATGCTGACTGATACTCCACACCATACACAAAAATCAGCTCAAAATAAATTTATCCCTAAATGTAAAACCTCAGACTATAAAATCTATCCTAGAAAATATGGAAGAAAATCTTTGTAATTCACTAGGCAAAGATTCTTAAGCACAACACCAAATGCATGAATATTGAAAAAAAAATTGACAAATTATAGATTACGTTCACAGCTTTTGCTCTTCAAAGTACACTGCTATGAGAATGGAAAGCCAAATCATAGACTGGGAAAAATATATTTGCAAATACATATCTGCTAAAAGACATATTCTGTGTATATTTAAAAAGCTCTTAAAACTCAATAAATGGAAAACAAAATCCCTAATGATAATTGGACAAAAGATTTGAACAGAAACTTTACTGATGTTTTCTCTATACCAAAGAAGAGGCAGGGATAGCACATATGCACATGATAAGTTGTTCAAGATTATTATTAGTAATCAAAAAACAGATTAAATCCATGCTAAACTACCAGTACACATCTATTGGAAAGATTAAACTAAAATAACAACAAAAACTCTGGTAATAAATACTAAGTGCTGGCAAGGAGCTAAACAATGACACTCATAAATTTTTATATTTATATTATCATTGTAATGTAATTTTCTTAGATACTGTCTTTTCCACCACCTTTGCTGATGAAAAGGGCAGTTCCTAAAAAGTTAAACACACTGGGCATGGTGGCTCATGTCTGTGATATCAACACTTAGGAAGGCCGAGGTGGGCGGATCACGAGGTCGGGAGTTCAAGACCAGCCTGACCAACATGGTGAAACCCGTCTCTACTAAAAATACAAAAATTAGCGGGCATGGTGGTGTGTGCCTGTAATCCCAGCTATTACGGAGGCTGAGGCAGGAGAATCTCTTGAACCCAGGAGGCTGAGGTTACAGTGAGCTGAGATCACGCCAGTGTACTCCAGCCTGGGGACAGAAAGAGACTGTGTCTCAAAAAAAAAAAAGTTAAACACATGATTAGCAATTCCACTCCTGGGAGAATGAAGGCAAATGTTCATATGGCTAAATATATTTGAATGGTGTGGCAGATTTTATACTTACCAAATCTGAAAACAGACCAGATACCTATCAACCAGTGAATGAAAAATTAATGGTACATACATACCAGCAATAGGATACTGTTAGGTAGTAAAGAGGAAGCAATGGCCGATCCATGCAACACCGATCACTCTCAAAAGCACTGTGGCAAGTGAAAATAGGACCAAAAAGGCGAAGGGGCAGCTGCAAAAATTCAACATTCATATCTCTTTCAGGAGCTTCTGCTTCGGGGATCATAATCCACTGGCAGCCTCTGTGTGGCCCTTTTGGATCAGTCCTCACGTTCACGCTTGTTACCTGAGAAAAAACTTAAATTTGCTTTGGAATACAACTACTGCAGATTTGACATTCTGCATTTAGAAATGGAAAAAAAATCTGTAAGGAAAGTAACTGACTATTTCTCTCTACTGAGAATAATTTGAACTTTTAGCCTCTCACTGAAGTTAATCACACTTGATCTCTTGAGGAAAAAAATGCTTTTAACATGAAAAAATGCTCCACTGAGATTTATCAAACTCTATTTTAATTGTAATTGATTTATACCAAAAGATAAAATGAGTTAATCAGGGCATGCTATTAGAAATACTAGCATGGGAAGAAAGCAGGGAGGTCGTAGGACTGGAGAGGTGGGGACCCTGAGAGGTGGTGGTTCGGAGACTAGGCAACGGGGCGAGACGAGGCCGGTAGGTGGTGGGAGGCGGCCAGGCCGGAGCCAGCGGGAGGGCCAGGACCGGAGGTCCTCACCCTGCGGTGCCCACCCCGGCCCAGGCCACCCGCGGCTGAGGAGGCGGAGTAGGAGTAGGAGGAGGAAGAGGATCTCCAGATACACTCGGAAGGCGGTGTCACAGAGCTTGGAGCTGAAAGGAATAACAAAACATGCTCTTAACCATCATCCCTCTCCCAAGAAGCTGGAGGAAATTTCCCCGCCAGTGACAGTCATGAGAAAGACACAAGTTCCCAAAGCGAGTCTGACATCACAAGAGAATCACCTTTTACATCAGCCGACGCTGGGAATTCACTCTCTGCTTTTCCAAGTTATACAGGCGCAGGGATATCTACCGAAGGCAGCTCGGACTTCTCCTGAGGATATGGTGAACTCGATCAAAATGCCACTGAAAAAGCCTAGGCAATGTTCACAGCCGTCGATGAACTCTTGTATGAGCAGAAGTTGAGTGTGCATACCAAGAGTCTACAAGAAGACTGCCAACAGTGAATAGCTAGCTTTCCTCACCTCAGGATTCTAGGTAGGCAATCACTCCAAGTGAAGATTATAGATTGTATCCTAGATCCCCTTCTGCTGTTTCAGCTTCATATGAAACAACCTTGTCTCAAGAAAGAGATTCTACTATATTTGGTATAAGGGGAAAGAAGTTACGTTTTTCATCTTCGTATGCTCATAAAGCATCTTCTATTGCCAAATCCTCCAGCTTTTGTTCTATGGAAAGAGACGAGGAAGACTCTATAATCATCTCGGAAGGAGTAACTGAGGAATACCTAGCATTTGATCACACAGATATGGAAGAGGAATTTCATGGGAAGAAATCAGGAGCAGCTACAGAGAAACAGAAATGAGGGTATCCTCCCATTGCTCCATTTTACTGTGTGAAAGAAGATGTCCTTGTTTATGTGTTTGACAATGTGTGGAGCAAGGTTGTGAGCTGTATGGAACAGTTGACACGTAGTCACTGGGAAGGATTTGCCTCTGATGATGAGAGTAATGTTGCAGTTCCCAGACCCGATTCAGAAAGTTCTTGTGTGCTGAGTGAACCACATCCTTTGGTGTTACCGTGAGTGCCACAGTCTAAGGTACTGTCCGTTACTTCAAATCAAATGAGTCTCTGTGAAGCAAGCAGTCATCAGCCAAATGTGAATGGTCTCTTTGTTCATGGGATGCCTCTACAGGCAAGAAATAGCTCCCTAATGGACAAGCTCCTAGATCTTGATGACAAGCTACTTCTGAGGCCTGGTTCCAGTACCATCCTTTCAATTCGAAGTTGGCCAAATCGAGCTGTGGAGTTTAGTACATCATCTCTGTCATACACAGTGCAGTCCACCAAGAGAGGCAATCCATCGCCACGAACCTTTCAGCTGATCAGCACAAGGCATTCACATGCTGGAATACCAAGACGTGCGGAAGAAATCCTTAGAGGAGCCCCAGTCCCAGCGGCAGCGGAATGAAGTGGCACAGCTGAAGTGGAACATGTGAGTACTGTGGGGCCACAAAGACAGACGACGCCCCATGGCGACTCCAGTCGAGCTCCAAGTGCGGTGGTGGATGAACCTAACTATCAGTACCCACTTTGGGAGGCCGAGGACGGCAGATCATGAGGTCAGCAGATCGAGACCATCCTGGCTAGCACGGTGAAACCCCGTCTCTACTAAAAATACAAGAAATTAGCCAGTGTGGTGGTGGGCACCTGTAGTCCCAGCTATTTGGGAGGCTGAGGCAGGAGAATGGCATGAACCGGGGAGGCAGAGCTTGCAGTGAGCCGAGATTGCACTCCAGCCTGGGTGACAGAGAGAGGCTCCATCTCAAAAAATAAAAATAAAAAATAAAAGAACGGCTCCTTTTGGCCGCACAGCTCAATCATTTTTGGTAGAGTGACCTACTTCCTAGAATGGTCTTGATAGTTGGGGAGAGAAAAGGTAGGGGGAATACTACTTTGGCAGACTTAAAACTTTATCTAGAGGCTTAACTCAGAATAAAAGTTGAGTTTCCAACAACAACAACAAAAATACTAGCAAGGGAATACAGTTGATACGACTAGCAATGAGCGGGTATGAAAGATTATTTTAAAATTTGGAACAAAATAAATTTTAAATTGTTTATTTTTGTTTTAAAAATTACTTAGAAAATAAAACTACCTAGGCCTATATGGATTAAAATTTTATTCTTTTACATAATACTTTCCATACCCAGAGCATATCATTTTCTCTTAAAATATACACCAAGTACCACCTGTACTTTGGTCAATGACAACCATTATTCATTTGACACAGGGAATTCTGCCTTGGTTTGAGCCATGTCTCTGCACACAGGAGAAATTGCTTATTTACAATTGCTACTCAACTGCTACAGCAGCAGGAAGGGTGCCTCGGTGTGTTGTTATCCTTATTTCTCTGGGTTTTCACTCTTCCTTAATTGTTTCCCAGGTACCCATTTTTATTTCTAGGGAACCAGGCATTGCCAGGAAGGGCAAAGCCTAGGCCCCATGGTTTTAGGACTGAAGGACTTCATGGAGGCAGAATCATTCCAGTATAGCAATCCCGACAACACCATTTCTTGATTTTCCCCCACAGGCATAATAAACACCCTGAGATAAGTGAAAAATGATTAGAAATAGCAGCAAAGAGATGATGGTGAAGAGGAACTATTTAAGAAATAATGAACAAGATTTAATAGAGACACTGATATCAGATTGAACATGTATCCATATCTAGATATACTGAGTGAAATCTAATGGCTTCAAAGACAGAACTATAAAATTATTCAAAAAGGAAAAGCAGAATGTCTACAAAGGAATAAGGAACAAGTTGATAACAGACACCGCAACAGCTATCCTGGAGGCAAGGGCATAAGAAATCAATATTGGAAGATTGAAACTTACATTTTATTAAATTTTTATTTTGTGTGTGTGTTTACTGTAATTTATTCAACAAATTCTATAACCCTATTTGCCAGTGATGAAGTGAGTTTGGCCAGTCACATCAGCAGAGAAGAACATGAAACAGTGGCGAGAGCACAGAATTTAGTGTCAAAATAGTTGCGTTCAAATCTTTGCTAGACCGCTTCATAGCCATGTCACTTTGAGAAGGTCACTTACCAAATAGTTATAGACATGAGGGATTGTTGGACATAATTCTTGCCCTAAAGAATCTCTTACAAACTACTTAGGAGAAAAGAAATACATGCATATAGTGGAAAACAACACAACACGGGATTGCTAAGTAATAAAATATATAAAAGTGTCCCTACTCTATAGATAAAACAACAGAGGGGTGCTATGTGTGGTTAACAAAGATAATCATTGTTGATTGTATCTATTTCTCTTGGATGTTGAAATTTTATAATTCATTTTTAATATTTCATATTTAAACATTACAAATGAATATAGAAGAAATATAAAAAATATTTTAAAAGACAAAATATCTCTTGAGCTCATTATTTTGAAGACTGTATAACTAAGACTGGGTAAGATGAATATAAGAAAAGGAAATTACAGGCCCAATAAAGCAATATTTGAATCTACCATGAACAAATGGAATTTATCCTAGAAACTTGAGGATAGGACGTTTGAACAAAAGACAGTCTTACAATGCAATTCATCATTAATGGCCTCATGAAAGAACCATGATTACTTTTAAAAAGCAGAAAAAAGTATATGCTAATAAGTTCTTCTTAACACAAACCTATAGAAAATATTACTTTTAAGAAACTTCAGAAACATTTTCTTAAAAGTCTGAAACAAGATGAAGATTCTCTGCTGTTTTTCATTTTGTATTAGAGGCACTAGATATAAAAATAAGAACAGAAATAAAAAGAAGCTGTATAAGGGATATTATTTTTGTAACATTTACCGGTAATTCCAAGAATCATTGATAAACTATGGGAACTAATAAGAGAGAGAATCGGCCGGGTGCGGTGGCTCATGCCTGTAATCCCAGCACTTTGGGAGGCTGAGGCAGGCAGATCACAAGGTCAGAAGATCGAGACCAACCTGGCCAACATGGTGAAACCCCGTCTCTACTAAAAATACAAAAATTAGCTGGGCATGGTGGCGTGCACCTGTAGTGCCAGCTTCTTGGGAGGCTGAGCAAAGAGAATCACTTGAACCTGGGAGGTGGAGGTTGCAGTGAGCCAAGATCATGCCACTGCACTCCAGCCTCACCACAGAGGGAGACTCTGTCTCAAAAAAAAGAGAGTCTAGCTAGATAGTTTGATTACAGATCTACAGACCATAGTCAACATTTGTCCATTATCCTAGAAATAAAAGATGAGAAAAAGTAATAGTAAATAAAATACTATTTAAAACAAAAAAAGGTCACAAATGACCTAGGAATTAATTATACAAGTAATGAACAAGACTTTTATAGAGAAATTTAAACCTGCTTTAGAGGACACAGCATCATATAAATGGAACTACAGTATCATGCTCAGGAAGACACGGCAATGTTGTAAAGGTGCTCCTATGTCTGAGTTAACCTGTAAATTCAATGCAGATGAAAAAAGAATTTTTAGGAAACCTTGAAAATTTACTTAAGATTCACATGAAGTAATAGAAATTATGAAAATATTTCAAATTTTTGAGAAAGAAGAACAAGGCTGTAGGGCTGTTATGTGGGGTGGAATCAGCTGCGCTGTCTAGCACAGCCTAGTACAAAGCCGTGAAAGTGGCTTTCTTTCACAAAAGAAAGTGCAGAAAGGATGCTACATTCAGAACTGAATCCTGGAACAGTTTTGAGTCCAGAAGCAAATCCATGTGCATAGGACTTTGGTATATAGTTTAAAAATAAACAGTAAAATTAATGAAGAAATGGAGCGCTTTATAAATACTGCTGGGAAAAATTAACTCATTATAGATAACTATACCATATATAACAACTGTAAGTGGATTGGGCCTTAAAGTGAAATTTAAGATTATACAATTGATAGAAAGGAACATAGGAAAATATTTTATTACCCTATCTTTTAAACAAAACTCAGAGAGTAAAGCACCAAGGGAAAATTAATGGATGTGACTAAATCACAATTAAATATTTTATTCAATGAAGGCCATCACAGGTAAAGGTAGCAGACAGATAAATGTCCAGGAATAGTGTTTTTTATGTCTACATCTGTCAAGTGATAAACATCTATTATATATGTAAGTATACAGTAACGCATAAAGGAATAATGGGCTGAGGATCAGAATGGACAATTTGCAGAAAGGTAAAGCCAAACATCTAATGAGTGTGTGAAGGACCTACTTCACTAGTAACTAGAGAAATGGAATTGAAGCAACTGAGAGATACCATTTGTTAAAATTGTGAAAGTTGGGTATTCTGGAGAGTTGATGGAGTGAAGCTAAACAATGTTGCTTGTGGGGATATAAATTGATGCAGCCATTTTAGATAACAATTGGCACTATTTATTGAAACAAAATGTAGATATGTGTTATAATTCACTTGTCTCATCCTTGGTTTTATACTCCTAAGAAACTCTCATATATAACATAAGAAAATACATATGGGGATGTCATCCAGCGTTTATTTCTTTTTAAGGGAAAGAGTTAGAAATAACCTAGGGGTGGCCGGGCGCGGTGGCTCAAGCCTGTAATCCCAGCACTTTGGGAGGCCGAGACGGGCGGATCACGAGGTCGGGAGATCGAGACCATCCTGGCTAATAGGGTGAAACCCCGTCTCTACTAAAAAATACAAAAAACTAGCCGGGCGAGGTGGCGGGCGCCTGTAGTCCCAGCTACTCGGGAGGCTGAGGCAGGAGAATGGCATGAACCTGGGAGGCGGAGCTTGCAGTGAGCTGAGATCCGGCAACTGCACTCCAGCCTGGGCGGCAGAGCGAGACTCCGTCTCAAAAAAAAAAAAAAAAAAAAAAAAAAAGAAATAACCTAGGGGTTTGTCAATAGGATAGCAAGTATGCTTTACAGCACAAGATCAATAACCTAGATGTTCATCAATAAGATGGTAAATATCTTACCCATAAGATGGGGTATGTTTATGATGCAATACTATACTGCAGACACAATGAAACTGACATGTAACAACGTGGGGGAATCTTAAAAATATAATTGCATGAATGAGGAAACGCAACTAAACAGATATCAAAATACCATTTATGTAACTTCACAAGCACAAAAATACTTTTTCTTCATGAACACAATGTAAGAAATGAGGTGTGGAGGGAGATACATTAAATCCATGAGAGGGTGCTCACAGGGGAAATGTGAATGGGATACCGAGTGCTTGGGAGCCTGTTACTGATTCTTCAGACACCAGGGTTATGGACTTTGTTAATATTCCTGCTTCCCCTCTGGACGCAACCGTTTTCCATATGACAACTCAGTGTCTTTGACTCATTCTGTTAGAAAAATAAGGACGCAGGAAAATAAGTTTTAAAACTGTTATTTTAGATTCATGCCTCCATGTGCAGGTTTTCAAAATTTTAGGTTCGGGGGTTCATGTCCCAATTTGTTCAGGGGTACATGTCCAGATTTGTTCAGGGGTACATGTGCAGGTAAACTTGTGTCACGGAAGTTTGCTCTACAGATTATTTTGTCACTCAGATACTATGCCAACAGATTTTTTTTTTTTTTAATCCTCTTCCTCCTCCCAACTTTCACTCTCAGGTAGGTCCCCAGTGTCTGTTGTTTCTCTCTTTGTGTCCATGTGTTCTCATTTAGCTCCACTTGCGAGAACATGTAGGTTTTTTTTAATTATTATTTTTACATTAGTTAGTCCTAAGAATAATGGCCTCCAGCTGCATCCATGTTCCTTCAAAGGATCTCGTTCTTTTTAATGGTTGCATAGTATTCCATGATGTGTATGTATCCATGTATCACATTTTCTTTATCCAGTCTACCACTGATGGGCATTTAGGTTGATCCCATGTCTTTGCTATTGTGGATAGTGTTACAATGAACATACACCTGCCATGTGTCTTTAATGTAGAACAATTTATATTCCTTTGGGCATATACTCAGTAATGGGATTGCTGGGTCGAATGTTAGTTCTGTTTTTAGCTCTTTGAGGAGTTGCCACACTGCGAAAAAGCAGTTTTATTTATCTCAAGAAAACATAGTCAGTGAATACTCTTAATAGATGACATGATTTTGTACTTGTCAATTTTGGTTTTCTTTAGAAGGAGCATGCATCCCCATGTGGATAAGTGCCATCTGTGCCATAGCTTTAGCATTTTGTATCCTTGAACCTCCTTCTTAACCTAAAGATATATAACCTGAAAAGACCTAACAAATGAAAATCCTTTAATTCTTGACATAGATGAAGCTCAGCCTAATTGTTTGTGAGGACCAAAAGTTAAAAATAATCATAATTCAAACTTAAGAGTCTTGAGTGGGAGATGCCTCCACAATTACTTACTAAAATTTTTCCTGTCTTCCAGGACACATTTTTGAAAAAGAAAAATAGAAAAACTGCAAATATTGATATTGCAATAAAGGGAAGAAAATTATAGCTACTGCTTGGTAAAAGGAAGCTTGTTGTTTATACAGGACTTCAAAAACTTTAGATCTATTATCTATATATAAAGAAGAGTTGGCTGGGTGCGGTGGCTCACACTTGTAATCCCAGCACTTTGGGAGGCTGAGGCGGGCAGATCACGAGGTCAGGAAATCGAGAACATCCTGGCTAACATGGTGAAACCCCATCTCTACCAAAAAATGTGAAAAATTAGCCAGGCATGGTGCTGAGTGCCTGTAGTCCCAGCTACTCAGGAGGCTGAGGCAGGAGAATGGCGTGAACCTGGGAGGCAGAGCTTGCCACTGCACTCCAGCCTGGGCGAGAGAGTGAGACTCTGTCTCAAAAAAAAGAGAAGTGTTATGCATATCAAGTCAGTGATTTCCAATATGAAAAGTAAATGTTTATAGTTTTCAACATAAGAAGAAATTTCATTATTAGCTCCCATACTTAAGGAATAACAAGAGATTTCCAGCAAACCATTTCTTATGTGTTAAGAATGATTGGCTCCCTTATGTTTTGTGGGTTTTATTAAAATTTTCTATTTTGCTGCTAATTATGTTTTCACCTTGTTTGGGACTAACATATGTAAACCGGACCCTTGTATTTACAAATGCATAAAGCATGGAAATGGGGATGGCAATGTAGTGTTTCTGATTAACAAAGGCACAACCTGACCTTACAACTTAACACTCATCCAGTTCTATGGTAAATACAACCATATTACATAGTGTGCCTCAATCTGCAGGAATCTTAGTTCATGACCATTCTAGAGGTCTTTGGATCACCTGTTGTGCTCTCAACGGTGTTTTGTTTCCACCTAAACATCCCAAGTGAAGTCATCATTGGTGTTTGTGTTTATGTCAACATCTGAGTTTTATGAGATTAGATTATGCATGATCCTCTATTTTTCTCATGCAACTTGAGGAAGATTTGCTGCAAAAAAAAAAAAAATGAAATTTACCATCTTTGCCAAATTGTTACAAGTTTTCTGAGCCCACAAAATTTGCATCATCAGTTTATCCTGCTGTGGACTTGGCTAGTAACACTATTTCAACTTCTGCTTTTCTGAAAACAAAAACAAAAACGAAAAACCAAAAACAAACAAACAAAAAAACAGAGTAGAATGAAAGAGAAGAGGGGAAATTAATAGTTGATCTCCCTACTGTTTTCAAATGCGTTCATATTACTTTAATTTTAGCCAAAAATGTAGCACTCTCCCTATGTGACAGATGATAAAATGCAAGTCCCTAAAGTCAAACATTCTCAACATCAGCCATGAAAAGATTAAGAGTTGAGATTTGATCTAGTTCTGAGTTTCCAAACCCTGGTGATACCATTGCCCCATTCTGAAAAGAAGAGATAAAGGAAAACAGATTTTTATGTTCTTAATTTTTTATTTTAAAGAACAAAACACACACTCTCAGGCTCCACTTTATACAATTCACCCTTCTCTCTCCTGCTGATGAAATAATCCACTGCTTCAGAGACAGCAGTGTAAAAGGTCCAGGTACTAGAGTGTCATGACGCTGCCACACTCTCAGGAAGGGCACTTCTGTCCTAATGGGACCTTAGGACAAGTCACTGAGTGGATCCCTGAACTACAGAGAACTCCAGAAGTCTCACTTGTTGCAAATACTTTTCATAATAGCATTGAGCAATTTGTAATGATATAACATGCCTGACATGGTTGCAGACTTGTTGACAGATTATCAGAAAGAGCATTATATTGTTCATTTGGCTCTTGATTCATAAGTTCTTTTACACTTGGAAAAATAGAGGGTTGGAATCTCATATAGCTTCCTGCATTTTTGACATTATATCAGACCCACATATTTGTGCAGGCCAGGTGTGCTAGGAAGTGTCAGGCAACTGCATTGGTCTTGGAAATGACTAACAATTATAGATGAATTAATCTAATATACAGTCAAGGTGATGTGTATCAGACACTTGACTGGTTATTTAAACACATTTTTTTCTCTTTAAAATACAAAACATACATATTTCCCACATGAAATAGAAAATGTTTCCTGTGGTGTAGTTTTTAAATTCTTATAAAGCATTTACAACACTGTTTGACACATACTTAAAACAACAATAACAGCTACTATTTATTAAGTGCTTAATGTGTTCCAGGTACTTCATGTATAGGTGGGCATCACCATATCCATTTTACTGATGACACAATTTTTTTGTGGTTAAGTAAGTGGTAGAGCTGGGAGTTTTCATTTATTCAACAAATATTTTTGAATGCCTTGCACTAGGCATATGACTATCTGAACAACATGATGTGTTATATTCTTGTGTGAAGTATTGTATCTATGAATTATATGCATTTTATGATGTGTCAAAATATCTTATCCTGATATATACATTGGGAGCAAGAAAATATTGGTTCAGATTCAAGTACTTTATTCAAGGAAACTGGGAGGCTCATTTTATTCCCAAATCACTGGATTTTAGTTTACAGAACTCCTCTGCCTCCATTCTCTCCCTATACTCCTTACCAGAAGTGACCTCTCTCTGGGACACCCGCCAACTTCCTGTCATTACTTTAGGATTGACTCCTGGCCTCCCTTCTTCATTATTCCAAATCCAAGCCATTTGCCAACATTTTGGTCTTAGAGCCTCTACTTCTTCAGCACAGTAACTTGCAATAGCACTCCATTTCATATGGGTCTGGTTATATACAATTTTGCTAAGCTTCCAAGAGTTTTTCCAACTTCCAAATCTTCAATCCAGAGCTTTGTCTTCTGGTGACATCTTTATGTGTTACTTTTCCTATTGTCTTCTGTCAGCTGAGCCTACTCTTATCACCACTGTCAAGTGGCTAGCATTAAATGAATAAACATTTCCTATTTGCCAGGAACTACTCTAAGCTCTTTAAAACGATCTCATTGCATCTTCACAACAACTTAATCTTGTCCAGCTCAGAGCTGGAGAGAGCTGGGATTTGAACCAAGATTTCCATAACTCCAAATATAAATTTCTTATTCATGTTTTAGTGCCGCTTAATTCTTAGGTCTACTTCTTACTTTATTTGCCTCCCTGCCCACCATCAGATGCTTCAGTTGTGTTCTTGCTGACACCCCAGAGTTGCTTCCTTCTTTGACTTTCCAGTGACTACCATGTCACTCCTTGGTTCTGAATAAACCTGACTTCTGCTTTCTCCACTTGCAGCTGGTAACTATTGCTGCAGAACACTGATTTTCAGATTGCATTTAACACCCAGGTTTTAAAATTAATATATTGGGTTGGAAGATGCATTCACAAAATGCCAATAGAATGTAGGCTACATTACATGTAGTGAGGCTAAAAGCTCTTTGGGGAAATATTTGTTATATATAACAATTTTTGTTACTCATCTGGGAAACATATTATAAATGAATAAGTGGTGATATACAGTGTATTTACAGGTTAAAATGCTTTTAAAAGCAACTGCTTTAAGAAAGCGTTGTGACTGAGACCATGGGTTTCACTGCAACTTTATAACATCCCACTTCCACTTGATCTCTTTTATTTACAGCCCGTTGGCTAGCTCAATACCTATTCTTACTGGTCTCAGTATTCTGTTTTCTTCAAGCCATATTTGACCCTCTTACACCAGCAGGAGGTCTTTCTCCTACCTTATTAAGAAGTTTCCAGCTGGGCGCGATGGTTCATGCCTATAATCCTAGCACTTTGGGAGGCCAAGGCAGGTAGATTGCCTGAGGTCAAGAGTTTGAGACCAGCCTGGTCAACACGGCAAAATCCGGTCTCTACTAAAAATACAAAAATTAGCCAGGCGTGGTGGTGGATGCCTGTAATCCTAGCTACTCTGGAGGCTGAGGCGGGAGAATTGCTTGAACCCAGGAGGGGGAGGTTGCAGTGAGACCAGACTGCACCACTTCACTCCAGCCTGGGCATAAGAGCAAGACTCCATTATCAGGGGGGGAAAAAAAGGAATTTCCACTACTTTTCTCCTTTCATGATTTATTGGTATCTTCTTTCTCCCTGGGTAATTGTATGCCACAGTTCAGAGACTAACAGTTTCTTATTTACATAATAAAATGGTCACCTTGGTCCTCCATGCTCTGCCACCCATCTATCATGCCTCCTCCCCAAACTCAATCTCCCTCAGCTTCCGTCCATTGGCCTTGACTCTGCCCAGTGCAACCTCTACTTGAAACGCTCTGCCTTGTAACTGTGCCATTCCGACCTGTGTTGAATGCTATCCTTGAAAGACAAATTATCTATTTCCTTAAGCCAAAAGCCATTTCTTTCCTTTTCCTGTTCCTGTGATCTCTTTTGGTTTGTTTTATTTCTCAGATACCACTCTCTGGTTTGTCACATAGCTAAATCATGTGCACGCCACCACTTCACCACTAGATTATAAACCATTAGCTACATTCCAAGTCTTATTCCTCTTTGCATCCCCTTTAGTGACTTTAGGAAAATGCATTGCCCAATCTGGGGTCTTTTGGGGCTCTAGAAAACAGACTTACATGACTGCTATGGGCTAGGCATGGCTCTTGAAAGGATACAAGCCACGAAACACACAGCACGCCAACAGAGCAGCATCAGCCTTTTCTTTTTAGTAAGAAGGATCCTTACGGAAGTCAAATCTCTGGTTAAGGGCTATGCTTTTGGAGCTCTCCTTAGGTGTGAGGAAAGGAAACTAGCCCAGACAAGTACAGGAGCTCCATATTCCAACTAGGAACCAATATTTTCTGGAACAGTTCCTAGTTTAGCCTCCAGGGTCCCTGAAAAGGTCATGTATCGTCCATTATAAGAGTCACCAGTATGGCATACACCTCGTTCCTTTGTACCTCCTTTTAGTTGGATACAATTCCCCAGTTAGGGGTCACTTTCACCGTAAACAATGTTACCTACTAACAGCTGACATCCCAACTCTATCAGATATCCCCGCAGAACAGAGAAAGTTAACCCAAAGACAGTGCCAAATGTGCCTGTAGAGGAAGAGGCACATTTTTGTTTGTTAACCCTTAGCCACAGAAGAGAACTAGCATCCACTGAGTGTCCTTCATGGTAGGTTGTTTTCCATATATTGTCTCTTTCTATCCTTACAATAATTCTATAAAGTATTCTCCATTCATATTTTACAGATGAGGAAACGGAGGTCCAGAGAGGTTAAGTAACACCCTAGATTACATTTTAGAGCTAGCAGATTACAGAAATAACCATCTGTCTGGCTTCAAAATATTTTTCTAGCCCATGCTGCCTAATTCAGCAGCAGACAGAAGGCATGCAATAAATATTTGTTAGTAATAACAGTCTTTATCTTTGACTAGCTTAATGCCAGCATTGCATTATTTTGAATGGGATTTTTTGTTCCCCCAGATACAGATAGTTTTATCTTGGAATGGTTATTTCTGAAGTCTAGGGTAATTAAAATAGGATATAATGTCTATTTTCAAAATGGCCTCACAGCAAGTAAGCAACAGAACTAAAACTTTCCGTCAGTTTCTGTCACTTCAATTACTCTGAGCCTTAGTTTCTTTAGATAATAAAGGGATTGGATTTGATCATCTCCAATACCTTTCTCATCTTTAATATCCTGTAAAAAGAAAGTCTGATTATCTTCCTGCTGTACCTGGCAAGCCTAGGCAGCCAATTAGGAAGCAAGGATAAAGGTACCTAAAATGTCTACTTTCTTTTCCTTTTTATGTAATGAATGGCTGTGGCCAGGACCCTCTTGTTTCTGGGATAAGTCTCTTATTTGAACAGAACATTTAACACAGATGATTTTCAAAGTATGTGGGGTTTTTGTCTATCAAAAAAGAAAGCACACACTCCAACCAGTGAAACCAGAGAACTGACCTCTGGAAAGCAACCAGCATCTGAAGAGAGTATTTTAAGCACATTCAGTGTTCATTCTAAACGTGTATTACCTTCACTGTATAAGAGTCTGGGGTTTATAAGTGAGGAAATACCATCTTATATGCAAAGAGGATCACACAACTGTGGCAGAATAGAAATTACTTTTTCAAATTTTCTAAAGTAAAATCTCAAAAGAAATATCTATTTCTGTTGGGGGCCGCACCGGGGGTGGTGGAGAATGAAAGAACACACACAAAGACAAAGACACACAGAGAACATGGCGGCCGCACTCAGAGCCTCCGCCTCACTTTATTTATACTCCATAAACCTCACGTCAGCAGAAAGAATGCAATGCAAAACAAACTTTCTTTTCCCACATGTAACCTTCTACTCAGTACCTTGTTTCTATATTCTTTCTTATCTACCCGCCTTCTTGGCGCCTACGGGAGTTTATTAAAAGTTCAGTTGGAGATACTGTCCTTGAGCCCTATCTATTCTCAGCATACTGTTTTTAAAGGCCCCTGCATATTTCTATAAGACCTTATTGTCATTCTCTCTAAAGTCACTCATCTAGTTATTTTAAATTGGTTCTGAAACACAATCATACATTCAAAAACCTAGTAACAGGCTCTCTTGAATGCACTAGAGCAGTAAATGTTAGTTTCGATTAAACATTAATCCAAAGGATATTATTTCACTCTCTTAAGCCTCATTGAGGTTCATTATTAGAAAACATGCCTTCAATATCTCATTTTACATTCTCACTCTAAAACTGTATCATGAATGTAAATTTATTTTACGATCCATTCTTAATTCAAGAGTTTATACTCATAAATTGGTTAAAATATTTTAAAATTGCACTTGTTCTAATTACTTCAATAGAACAGAAAATATAAATTTAATATTTTTGGTATTTTTCTCACCATAAATTAAGCTTTTATAACTTTTAGCAGTTTTGTGGGATAAAATTAACCAAGATTTTTCTTTAGGATTTCTTCAGTCGCATCATGCGTGGAAAAGACTCCCCCAAGCTATGGTTATATAGTCAGATACATATTATTGTATTCTATTATTTTAAGAAACGTTTAGCACTCCTTAAATAATCCATCCAATTTAATATATGGAAATTTTCTGAAAAAAAAAAATTCTGGCCAATGGACTTTCTACCACAACATGAACGCAAACATAAGCAGCAACTTTTGCTATTTCAGACATTTATACAGACATCTATTGTTGACCTAGGTCCTAATTGATCTACCTGTACGATTGACATACTGCTGTCGATGGGAATGCCTGCAAAGATTATTGAATATGCAAATAACTAGCCAATAAAAAAAAAATAGGGGACAGAGGGTGCATCCCTGCAGCCCCGCACGACAAGCCCCACATGACGGACCCCGCCACCTTTGCCTTTGGTGACCCCCGGCTCCAGCCTTGGGGTGGGCAGCGGTTAGCGCACCAAGACCCTCGGGAGCCCGGCCCAGACGCCTGCTGCGTTCCCAGCCCACCCGGGCTCGCCAGCCGCGCTTGCCCATGGAGATCCTAAATGAGCTCCACAGGGGCAAGCTCCAAGGACTCTTCCCAAAGACAACTGGATAGGGCTGAAAGGTGGGAGAGAGGCTCAAAAACACATACCCTGTTGCCTGTGTCGGCTTGGGAGTGGCCCAGGACAGGGGTCAGTTGTCAGGCACTACTCAAACTAGGGATGAGTTTTGCCCCTGGTGCAGGGACACGCACACAAGTGTGTGGTTTAAGCATGTAAGTGCCAGTGTGCTGAATTCAATGCACTCTACACAACCGTGGCCACAATGTTGCTAGCTCTGTTGCCTCCCCTACTAGAGATTCTTCACACTGGTAATGCCAAAATGCATGATTCCCCTTCTCAAATTTGGAGTCCCAGCGAATCTGTTGATCAGGGTATCTCCAGGCTTTCAAACTGCCTGAGGACAGCCTGAGTGCCGTCTCTGGCGATCTAGCCCAGTGACTGCAAACTCTCAGTTGCGTGATTCAGTGTAGTGTTAATTGAGGCCAAGGCAAACATCTGTGGTTAAGATGACCAAAGGCTGTTTTACTATTTGACACTGCCCAGACCTGTTTCTAAAAATCAGAGGCATAAGAGACACAAAGCCTCATTTTCTCTCTCACAATATATGTGCGATGGTTGAAGTCATGCAAAGCTGCCAGCCTTGGGCTCACATTCAGATTCCCTCGGCTTGGCAGGAGAAGTCCTCAGTTCTGGATATTTCCTATGGCCCAGGCCCTTGGCTGTGTGCTGGAGAGAGATACTCATCAGACACAGAATCTACACTCGAGGAGTTTTCTTGCAATATATGGAGCAAGGGTTTGAGCAACTCTGGAGGCCCCCTCTAACATGTTCATTTAGGACAGAAATAATCAGTAGACTATTTCAAACTAGGAAACACTGATTCCCATAAAATTCATTCATCCTGCACTATTTAAGACAGTGTTCAACATTAATTGAAGATGGGATGATGATTTTCTTTGTGCCATCCCATAAAGTCTACTTTTTTTTTTTTTTTTTTTTTTTTTTTGAGATTCCTGTCTTGCTCTGATGCTCAGGCTGGAGTACAGTAGTAGCACCATCACACCTCACTGCAGGCTTGAACTCACACACTCAAGCGATCCTCCTGCCTCAGCCTCCCAAGGAGCTGGGACTTCAAGTGTGTGCCACCATACCCAGCTTTATTGTCTGTATTTTTCTGAGAGAATGGAAAATAAAATTTGAACAAGCTTCTAGAAAAATTATGATGCATTTGGCCAATTCAAAATGATGCATTGTCTTAGAATCTTAGACTCTTAAGTGCTGGTATTATTTTTTTTTTCAGAAGATTGATTAAATATTCACTTTGCCAGTACTTACTAGCCAATAGATTTTTAAATTATATTATGCATGGGATATCTCAATTTCTTAATAATTTAAAGAAACTATAACTCTTTTCAATATATATCCTGTTGGATTTTGAAGAGTTGGGATTTGGAGGTTTTATATAAAATAATATTTTTTCATTCTTAAAACTAAAAAGAAATTATTATTTCAAATAGTTTTATGGACAGTAATGATAATTTGAAATATACAAATATTGGATTTTAATTTGGTTTTGTTTTGTTTTCGCCAGTGTAGTATATAAATATCATTAGTGCAGTTTTACCAAATTTCAGTATACTACTCTCTTGACCATCTGTTAAGTGTCTATTTAATGCACAGCTTTCCCTGAGTTCATTTAAGAACATTCTGAATAAAAATGTTTACAGATAACAATTAGAACAGGACTGAGTGAAGTTTACTGTGAAAATCTGGGAATTTGGATATCGGTCACTGGACAGTGAAAATGGAAGGCTTGTACAACATGCTTCTGGCCTCTTCTCTGGGTTCATAGTAGGAACCGAAACTCTGGAGACTGCAATTAAACAAAACAGGGCTACAATTTTTCACCAAAAGAGTATGATTACATGCACTCAAATGCAAGCTCACAACTGGCTAGTTTGCAGCTTTGAGAAGTCATCTCAAAATGGACTAATACTCCTCTTAATGCTGCAGAACATCTCTGGCCCATTTCCCCTACCACTAAAGGATATTTATTAAGGGCCTCACACATATGCGATGACACTCAGTATTTTGCAAAGCCTATTGAAACACTCATTGGAGGCATTTTGTTGTTACTACTGCCCTTGGGGACTTTGATTTATGCTGTTTAGCCATTGTCTTGCTGTTTAGATGTTTACTAATGACCATAATCATCATTGTTTCCTCCAAATGTTGCCCATAAGCCATGTTTTGCTTACTAAAAACTTTCCTTGAACTTACTACGTTATTGCTTCAATGAGAGGTTTACAATGGAGTTAATTTATTTTAACATACCTACGAAAGACATTTTTTAATTCTATGTCAGTTCCTCGCCCAAATTTTCATAGCTTATCTCTGATGTGATTTCCTGCTTACTGGATCCTCCTCCCCGGTCCTGACTCAGTAAATAGTCATAGAGGATTTCTGAGATCCCTGAGTCCAACAGAACTTTAATTTGTATTTAATCTCTTCAGCAGAGCTGAAAAGGCTTTTTAGAAAAACCTGAGTACAACTACTCACCAAAGACATTGCAAGTATGGCAGGTTTAGCAGTTAAAATTCTTACTCCACAAAAATATACAGATTCAAGTGATGCAACATTATTTACTTCTTTTTTCTTTCCTTTTTTTAAAAATAAAATC
Organism: Theropithecus gelada; assembly: GCF_003255815.1. Taxonomy (NCBI): domain Eukaryota; kingdom Metazoa; phylum Chordata; class Mammalia; order Primates; family Cercopithecidae; genus Theropithecus; species Theropithecus gelada. The sequence continues at coordinate 15,375,974 of NC_037675.1, forward strand.
TGCCTCTGAGTTCCTATCCCTTTTAGCATAAGCAAAATTTATCATCACTTATTTGGGGGTGCCCTCTTTTTTCTGTTCCCGTTGCGCAAATGTCTCAGAGACTATACAAACTCTGGTCTCTGATCACAGTGAACACTGCTGTTCTAATGTTTGTAACAGGCACAGTTCACTGGTGATGGGCACTGGAAGTCAGGATCCTAGACCCCCAGGGTGTAGCTTCCCTAAAGCCATCTCTTGGCGTCCAGCCACCCTGAAGCTATCTCCCCCTGAGGCCCGACCACTCTCCTGCGGCACCATTAGAGTGATGGGCCATGACCCTGACGCCCTGTATTAATTCTCCCCAAGTTTATGGACTACCACCCCAGCTTTCTTCTGCTGTTGTCTCTTTCTTTCACGCCCCCCCCCTCTTTTTTTGCAGATAATTCACTTTATCTCCCCTCAGTGTACCCTTCAATATACAGTCTTTATTTGCATTCTGGAGTTGAATTAGGAAAATATGTTAAACCAGTTTCTTTGTTTTATCTTATTTACACCTTGGTAAACAGCGTTGTTCAAAACAACTTCACGCAGAGCGTGCCAGTTGTCCTCAGACCTAAGACTCAGCAATCTCCCCTCAAACTCCTGTGCCTAAGTTCATGATTTCTAGTTCCCTTCTGCTTTACCTTTACTAAGGCTTCAGGAAAAAAACCTTTCTTCTCTGCATGCCTTTTCTCCAGTTTCATTGGTCTACGTCTTGTTCTTTCTTCTTTTAGCTATCCCTCGAAATGAGTGTCTTTCAAGTCTCATATATTGAAATCCTTGCCATTGCCCAGAAAGTAAACAGAGGTAGTTATGCATATATTCAGCATGTCATAGGAAAGTATGTGTGTGCATGTGTATGCGTTGTATATGTGTGTTCATGCATTGATTCAACAAACATTAACTGAGCATCTACAATGTGCCAAGTTTTCTAACCCCTGGGAATAGATGAGTGAATAGGTAGAGTCCTTGCTCTCAAGGAATTTACAGTGTTTTGGGAGAAATCAAAGACAAAGAAATGATGAATTCCCAGCCACAGAGATAATCAGGGGTGCCAGGGGAGTCTTTGGAGTGAGCCTCTCCCAGCCCAGGGGAAATTCCAGAAGACTTTCAGAAGAAAGTCAAGACTAGGGTACATTCCAGAGGATCTCGTTCCAAAGGAGTGAGAAGAATGGTGGCGAGATGTCTATTTTAGCAGAGCCATAAATATGTGGCTAGGTCAACACAGAGAGAAAAGTAGCCTTTCAGAAAACTCCAAGTGTTTCCTTAACACATGCTGCTGTGAGACTAAAGGGCAGGGCAAGTGATAAAGGAAATTTCCACTAACCACTTACAAGACCCAAATGCCCCCCCGCCCCACCTCCAAAAAGAACTGAGGATGTAAAATCTTCCCTGTGATGCAATTTCTTGCCTTCCCTCCTTTGGGTGAAATCTTGGACCAGTTCCAGACTTTTTCCGGAAACTTTCAGGTAATAACAAGTCCTGGAGTCAGTTTTAGTCATAAGAGAGATCCATTTCAGTAACTGAGATACCAAGTCCTGTCCAAGAGTCAACACTGTGAACTTCATTTAGCGCGTTTTCCCTCTCTTCAGTAGTGGCTATGGTGGGTACTCACAGCGGGAGATGAGGGTGTGGTTTGCAGTTTTGAGATTTGTTTCTTTCTCCTCATCCCTGCTGGCCTTACTGTGGACCCCAGCATTGAAGAATGGAGAAGTGGATTAGTTTGCCCCAATCTGGCCGTGGTACATGCTCAGGGCTGACCCTTACCAGGGCACTGTTAAGTATACCTCAGATTGGCGCCCTGAGCACATCTAATTGCACCCTCCCAGCCGTGGGCAAATCTGTCCCAAGGTCGGCAATTGCCTCTTCTTTTTCAGTCAAACACTCCTCCTTACCCCCACCACTTCCTTCCTAGAAACTCTCCTGGATGGGATTTAAAAACGGCTCCTGGTCAGGGCTTCCCCTTGAGTGGCAGGTCTGGTCAGCGCCACACAGCAAACATACTGGCTCGACTCCCTTTCCATAGCAGCACAGCCAGCCCCCATGGAAATCAAATCTTTCTCTGCCTAACAGCCTCAGCCTGAGTCTCCACTTCTTCCCCTGGGGTCAGATATCAAGACACTGTGCCTGGAAAAATTCAAGGGACAGATCCATCAGCATTCTTTGTGGCCATTCTTCAGTATGAGTTTATGGGGGACACACTCCTCTTTCTCAGCAAGGAATACCAAAATTACCTCGCCACTTCAAGACATTTCTTCAGAAAAGTCTTTTTTCTTTTCCAGAATTCCAACATTTTTAGTCCGTTCATACCAGTGCTGAACTAAGGTTCACAAAATTGGTATTAATGCCTGCCTTCTTTGTAAGTCAAGTTCCTTACTTTAAAAGATAGGAGAAATTTCCCATCTATTTTTCTTTCTTGGCTTGTTAAATCACAAAGAAAACAAAACAAGAAACCTTTTTAAATATCTTGTTATGCATGACATGTATATAAGAAGCTTCAGCTTTATCTTGGTAAGGGAGGGACTGTTAAATGTAATAGTCTTGAGTGTGTTAACAAGGGCATGAACCCTGATCCAACAGGCATATTCTTGATGCTCTCTGTTACTTCCCCCACCCCGATCCCTCCCAGCAACCACCCCTAAGAGGAAAGGATGAGTTTCTGGTTGTCAGCTCCCCGAATGCTGCCCCCAAATAAGGGACAGTGTTAATGAAATCAAATTAGACTGGGATAAGGAAGGGAAGTGGAGACTCGGACACAGCATGCCACAGTCTGAGCCTCCAGCATATCACCTTCCTTTCTTCTCTTTATTACCTTCAGCTCAGTTGGGTCAGGCCCATGATTCATCTACAGCTGGGGTGAAGGTACAGAAGTAGGTTGGGGTTTAGGTGAAGTGAGGAAGTGGTGGGCATACTTTGGACCTTCAGATCCTTCATGCTCTTGTCACAGCTACCTCATCTGGCCCCTATATGTTCTCTGGATGTACCTTCTCTGTCAAATCACATTTCATGTCCCTTTCTAGGAACCAAGGAATAAAGAAAGCTGCCCCAGGCACTGCCCTTCGGGGAAGAGAGACAGTGGTCTGGCATGGCTGACAGCACCACCACCTTTGTGTCTGTGCTTCTTCCTCCATCTGTCCAGGAGCCTCCCTTTTTGGGCCTCTGCCATCAAATCACATTTCCCTGCATTACTTTTTTTCCTGCTCCATCTTTAGTTTTCTTCTTCTATGTTGCTATCTTTTTTTTGGCCATCATATCTTTACATTGTCTTTCTAGACATCTGAAAAAAATTGACTTCTCTGTCTTCCTATTTCCTTCTTCCTAGTTTGTCTGTTTGCCTCTTAGTTTGTTCATTTAATATCATTTTTAGACAGAAAGGGATGATTGGAGCCTGAATGGCCAAAGGGACTGAGGACAAAGCTCTGATTTTTTATCTTGCCCAAATTCCTATCCTAAGGGGTCTGGGGAGTCATGCCCTATAAGCCATAAATCTCATCAGATGGGTTTTATTTGACCCTGTGTATCGTGACTTACTTTCCAGTTTGACTCTGGCATAACAAGGAAGAAAATCAAAGTATTTTACCCCAAAATATATTTTCTTGCTATACCTTGAAATTGTCCTGCAAAGTCTCTTGTGGGAAAAAATCCACATTCTATAGAGAATCCCCTTTCCCCTTTGTTTTCCTTCCTTTCTTTCTAGATCCAGGAGATAATCAACTAAGAGCCAGGCACCCTTTTAGGTCTGATAAAAAAGCATTTTACAATCTGCTCTCTGTCTCTGAAGTCTGCTATCTGCATGATTCCTCTGCACAATAAAACTTGGTCTGCACAATCCTTTACCTTAACCTAACATTCCTTTCCATTGATCCCAGGTCTTCAGATAAACTCAACCAATTGTCAACCAGAAAATATTTAAATTTACTTACAGCCTAGAAGCCCCTGCTTTGAGTTGTCCCAACTTTCTGAACCAAACCAATATATTTCTTAAATGTATTTGATTGATGTGTCATGCCTCCCTAAAAATATATAAAACCCAGCTGTACCCCGACCACCTTGGACACATGTTCTTAGGATCTCCTGAGGGCTGTGTCATGGGCCATGGTCACTCCTATTTGGCTCAGAATAAATCTCTTCAACTATTTTATGGAGTTTGGCCATTTTTGTCAACAGGGCAATGTGAGAATAGAAGGAAAGGGACAGGGCACCATTTTGCCACCCTAGAGGCAACTGGTTCAACCAGGATCACCCTGCCTTTGAAAAACATGTGGAAATCTCATTTTCCCACTTTCTCAGATGCCCCAGCCTCTGCTTCTCCCACTGCCATCACTTGCCATGAGAAGAATGACATCTAAAGGGGAGTTCCCTGTTCATCATCCTGACCATCTGGCTCTTTCTTCTCCACCTGGGAATAGAAAGAAGTTATCCACTGTCACCTTCTTGAACTCCACTGTGATTTGCAATTCTCGTAGGATGACTCCTTAAGGGACACTCTGCTCCCTGACTGACTCCAGCCTCCTTTCCCGCAGTCCACTCCTCCCTACTCAAAAGTGACATTCTCAGTGGGGGAAAACAAATTCTCAATTGAATTTGAGTTCTCAACACTACCAGGAGTTCAATATAAGATAAAGCTCAATAAATATTTGCCAAGTAAAGTGATTTTCATCAATGAGTTTAGATAAAGAGTTCTCAAGTGTTTTCATGTATCTATTAAGTAAGTCAGCGGAGAGTCAAGTAAAGCATGAAGGAAGGATAAGAAAACCTGAAGACAAAGGAGAGAGACAAGTAGATAAGCACTGGGACCGGTGGGTTTTTTTAGGACACGAACCCTAAAGCTGGAGCAGTTTCTCTGAAAAGTCTGAGACTGCTGTGGATTTTCTACAACTCTGTGCCTGCACTGCTCTGGGCCCTACAAAGGAACGTGTCTCCTGTAATAAACTCATCAAGACCAATTCCAGGTCCCAGCTGAAGGAAAATCTGGGCCTAGCTTTTACACTTGGTTCAAGAGCTTTGACCTGAATTATGATGAGACCATTTTTCTAGCAGTGCAGATTTTTTTGTGGTTCCCCTCTCTCTCACCCATATCTTGTCATGAAGAAACCTGGTTCAGGCTACAGTTGAAGTCCTCTGAAGTTGAGTTTGCCCTCAAACAGTAGTTTAGTAAAATTCCTGAGAAAGCAGATATCCTCGTGTGATTTACTCAGTAGATGTTTACTGAAATGGGAAGAAGGTTGTATTCTAGGCCTTATGGTGGATGACGGCAAAGCAAACATAACAAGCTTCTACTGTGAAGAGCTCTTCTTTGTGGCCATTGTATCAAGGCTAAAAAGTCAAGGAGAAACAGTCCCCAGGACTTCAGTGCTCTTGTTTTGAAGACTTGGTGAATATAGCAAAGCATCTTCTAACTTCACCTGTCTCCCGTCCCTCCTGCTGCCACTGGAAGAGGTTCTGTTGGGATGAGCACAGAGGCTTGGCTCTCCACTCCAGAGCACAGGATTAGGACCTCACACCAAGCCAAAGGCCAGTGATTGCAAATGAAGCAAGCACCTCATTCCCTCACTGTACTAAGGTGAGACAAGTTTCTGAGTTCAAGAGCACTTCACTGGATGGTGTCTAGTGGATACTAGACACCTCCTCCTGCCCTAAGTAGGGCAAGGGGCAATGATGGGGACCTAGACCTTGGGTAGCATCCAAACCCATCTGCAGAAGCATCAGCTCTGAGTTAGAATAACTTATTTCAAAAGCTGAAGAGAGAAATTTTCTGGGGATATTTCAGTGGCCCCAAGCAATCTAATTTCATCCAACCACATTTTTTACTCCTTTGCTTCCATGTGTACCAGGAACCTGCCTGGGAGTGGGGTTTGTGATGACTGTGGGGCACATTTCCAGCCTTTTGCGTATCTTTCTGGCCTCCACACCAAAGGCCAGAACCCCTTCTCTCTTCCCTGTATCTTTCAATGCTTCCCTCATTTACCTTTTCTTTGCATTCCCTCATCCGGCTGCTTTCTGAGTGCTTTCCTCTATGGTTTTGTCTTTCTGCAGGAGCTGTGAATGTGTGGAGAGAAGCATGAGCATGCTAGGGACAGATGGTGGGCTCACCGGGACAGAATATTATAGCTAGAGTCCCGCTTCTGCCCTTTGCCCTCTCTGAATCCCTCCAGGTCTGTGACATGGACACCTCTGTTCCTGCCTTCTGCTGGCATTCTCTATCTGTTGCTTGCCCCCAGTCTCCTTATCACTGCTCTGCACTCTGGATTTTCTCCTAGGGGAAGCAACCAGTTCTTTTGTTATTTTTCTGCTGCTGTCATTCTTTGTTATTTTATTTCTATGTCTTGTTCTTTGAATGTATCTCTTTGTATCTTTCTATATAGCTATCTCTCTCCCTACCTAACAGATTCTCTTTCCCTAGTGGGGCCATTGTGGCTCATCCATTTGACTTTTTCTTTCATAGGAAGAACAGGACCCTGGGATGGCTATGGCGGGGTTAGAAAGCAGGGGTGGGGTTGGACATCAGTGAGCAGCTTCCGGGCTGGGGGACCTTGTGCCCTGGAGGTGGTGTTTCACTCCTTGGGTCCCTTCTGGTCTTGCCTTTTCCTTGATCACTCTTTTTTCACTTTTCCAGTAGCCACCATTTGGTTTGGAGACATGAAACCAAACCTTCCGACACTCACCCCACGGGCTGTCTGTCTGCTTCTAGCTGGGAACTCTGATAATGAGGTTTCCCTCTCCAACTGTGGACCCCATTATTAGAAACACATCCAGAAAGGCTGACTCAGTCAGGGGAGTATCTACTCTGTCAGAAAGTTCCTTCCCAGGAACTTCTCAAGCCCAACCCAGCCACTCACAGACTAGAGGCTTCAAGGATTTTTTCCATTTGCCATCTAAGAAATTGACTCCCTATGTTAGCTTACAAACTGAACTTCACCTCTAATTGTCTTGGAAGCTACTAGACGCGATTTTACAAGATTGCTTTTAGAGGAAAAAACACGGTTTCTCATTCATTTTTGAATACCCAAGACTTATTAGAGTATGTGCCTCACACTTGAGCTTCCATAGGTGTGTTTTGAATAACATTAAAATAGTAATGTCCAGTTCCTAAGGTTCTTTATGGGTATGAGTGACAATGATATCCAAGAGTCCCAGGGGCAGAAATGGTAAAGAATCCAGGATATAAAGGTCTGGACAAGAGTGGGGAGAGAAGAGGAATATAAATCCATGAGTTCTAGAAGGAATTGCATATTAGCTTGTCAGGTAAGGCATAGCTTCAGTGTGTCAGAACACCTGCAACGGAAGAATTCTAATAGATCCCAGGCAAGTGGAAGTCAGTGAGTTAGTGGTGGCAGGAATTCCCAGACCAGGCTTTCCCAAGCAGGTGTAGCCAAAACTACAGATCCAGACAAGTCCCATGAGACCTTAATGAAAAAAATAAAAGGTACATATTAAATTTATGGATTAAAAAAATTCTTGTGAAAAAGAATAGAGTCCACAAACGCTCGCTTCAAAATAGGCATTCTCATTTGCAACACAAAGTCCCATTAGTAAAGAGATGTGGGTTTCCCAGGAAACTCAGGGCTCAGTATGAGTAAAGTCTCCTGACACAAGAATCAGTCCAAAGAAGTTGACTGGGAATGAATTGGGAGTGATCAAAGCCAAGAACCAGGAAGATGGGGAGTAATCCCAAGTAAAGTGAATAATGAAATAAAAGGGTGATGACTGGTTCAGACCACCAGAGCAAGGCACTCTTATTGTTTTCAGAGACGGAGTCTCGCTCTGTCACTCAGTTTGGAGTGCAGTGGCGCAATCTCAGCTCACTGCAACCTCCACCTCCCAGGTTCAGGCAATTCTCCTGCCTCAGCCTCCCGAGTAGCTGGGACTATAGGCACACACTGCCATGCCTCTATCTATCTATCTATCTATCTATCTATCTATCTATCTATCTACCTACCTATCTATCATCTATTTTATTTTTCATATTTTAATAGAGACAGGATTTCACCATGCTGCCCAGTCTGGTATTGAACTCCTGAGCTCAAGCAATCAGCCCACCTTGGCCTCCCAAATGCTAGGCAAAGCATTCTTAACAGCCTAATTTTGCTTTGTCTTTCTAAAAGAAGCTCTACTAATAGGTCGTTTGATAATTTCCTATAGCGTAAAAATGAGGTTATGCTCAAGCTTTTGTTGGAAAGTCATTCTTCCTCCTACCTTGGGGCATGCAGCTCACCCTACTTCCTATATGGATATACATCCCTTCCAGGAGTGAAAAAAAAACCTCAAAGTTTGGCCCTAATTGTTATTGCTCTTCCTGGGGACAGTAGGGCCCCTTTAGTTTTGGGAGTGCCTATTTTGAAGGGAGAGTTTGTGGGCTTGGGTCAATCTAATAATTTTCTCTTCAATGCTGAATCTGGGATATGGCCTGGCTTAGAACCAGGTAAGGATGAAGACCTCAAGGGAACAGCCCAGAGGATGGAAGCCTAGTAGCTGGCCTCACAAGGACTTGAATTCCTTTAACCACTAGCCACTTCCCTAACTGTAGCCCTCTTTATCTGCCCCACGCCCTTGCCTCCAACCTACACACACATTCCAAAGTGCGAGCTGTCAGAGGGCTAACCAGGAGCAAGCCCTAGCCCCTCCCTTTGGCAAAATGCCCTCTTTTCCTTTCCTCTCCTCTTAGGCAGCCTTATCGAGGCTCATTCTACATGGAGTTCCTCTCCCTCAGAAACTTATGCTGAGCATCAGAAGGGGGAACAGGCAAGTCAGACAGTGATTTGTTTCGAAGTGCCTCTGACCATCGTGGTCTTTCATTTCCATCACAGTTCTCTTTCCAGAGCAAGACTGGACCAAGGTATGCATTCCTGGACAAAGGTTCCTGGATCCCCATGTCCTTGACCCAACTCTGATGCCCCAGACCCCACATCCCCCTTCTCTTCCCTACTCTCCCCTCCCTTCCCCTCCTGTCCTTTCCCTTTCCCTCGCCTCCCCTGCACTCCATGTCTGTTTTCTTCAGGACTCTGCTGCTCTCTGCTCTTGCTTACTTTGCCTTGCTGCAGGACATCCTGGATATCCTGCAAGAGCAGGAAGCAGAATTCGTCTGTGTTGGTCTATGTTAAAAATTTTAATTGTCTACAGCATGACAAAATAGGTACCATGAAGAAAGAAAGGCCTATGGACATTCCAGGGAGAGCAAAGCAAAAGCAACCTCTTTCACCTGATCTATTGCTTGAGTTCAACCTCATTAGACAGATTGTTCTCATTGCTGCCTTCCTTCTTTCTTGGAAGGCTCCACAGACAGGAAAGGGATGGTCCACAAGGCACAAATTCCTGACCCATCATTTCCCTTCTCTTGGTTTTCTAGTCTCCACCTGGAAATAGCAAAGAGTTCCTGATCCAAGCACTGTATTTCAGTCACCCAAGACCACAATCTTGGAAACCTCTGCCCCCCCTGGGGAGTGAGAGCCTGTTTCATTGTCATGTGCTACTCTGAGGACAGGCCAAATATCTCCAAATGCATTTCCATTAAAGAGATTGCCAGGCCTTGCAGTCTTTTACTATGGCTGCCTTGATGACTCTAGGGTTCTCTCCTAGGCATCAGGGCATGGGGACATTATATTGCATTTAACATGGGGCCACAGGATTGCACACTTGATTGTCTGTATGCCCCCTTCACATTGGGAGCTTACTGAAAGCAGAAGGTTCTCACAGGGCAAGGATGCAGATCCTTCTCTAACTTAGCAAATTCATCAATGGGATGTGTGGGCTATCCTAGAGGAGTAAGTCTCTTGAAGTTAGCTGGAGTCAAAGGGCACTGATGAAGGAAAAGCCTATCAGAACCAGACTAGTCCCGGGCCCTAGAGTATAGGTTAGGGTATCTTGGTTATTTAATTATTGTGATTTGGACATTCTTGATAAGTCTTCTGCTTCTCTGAATTCCCATTTGCAGGCGTAGTTTGTTCTCCTTCTAAGAGAGTTCTGCCTGGGACCCACTTAGAAGGTTTCTTGAGGCTGCCTGGGCTTTGGAAGGGAATAAAGTGATAAACATTCTGGGCTGGGCTTTCGCAGAAGTCAGGAAATCACCTGACCATGAATAACCACCCACTGTCTGAAAAGTAGTCAGCCCCTGACCCTGGTTCTTTTTCATTTTGTTAAGAAATGTCCACTACTAAGCTTAAACTTTCTTTGGGGAAGAAACTCATCCACATGCCTTCGCCTTTCTGCTTTTGAGAAAGTTTAAAGCTCTTTGGAAAGGAAAGACCAGATAGGAGGAGGAAGGACTAAAGGGCAGAAGGTGGGGGACTTCCCAAACAAGCACAGAACTGTCCACCAGGCCCATTCAGGCTGGAAGTGAGCTATGACCAAAACTGTCCAGAGCCTGCAGGGCAGAGCTGTGGGTCCCTGGCTGCTGAGGGGTAGCTAATGAGTGCAGCAGCAGGAATTGGGTCTCTAAAGGCTGAGCACTTGTCTCAGGTACCCTGTGTGCCGCCACCACCCTCCATCTGCATATTTCCTCCAAAAAGAATCCCTACAGATGGGGCCAAGGATCAGCTAACCTGGTGACTTTGGGAATTGCTTGACTCAGAGGATAGTAGCAGTGTCATGCCCAGCCAGGTCTCTGCTCTCTCGCTTCTTTCTCTCTTCTCTTCAGTCTTCTTAGTTAATTTGGGCCCTACACCTGGCCAGAAGGTAGCAAGATAATTGGTAGCCATGGAGATGAGCCACTCTAGATAAGGCAAGTAACCTGTATCTCTGAATCACAGAGAACACTGGTGGTTCTGTCTCAGGAGAGACCTGTCTATCCCTTGTCCTTCCTCCACTGAAAATCTCTAATGACTCAATTTCTGTCTTTTTAAACCATGAAATTTAGAGGAATCTGACTCTTCCCCTGGAAGACAGCCAACCAAAGGCTCACTATGCCCAACGATTTCATATTTTGGTCTCTGCACTTCTCTCTTCTTCCCCTATAGCTATGGCTCTCTGCCCCTCTGGGTGCCTTGTTTCCACTTTTACTGTCTCTAATTTTGTCTCTGATCATATCTTCCCCACTACTGTTTTTGTTCTCTCTTTCTCAGGGGGCTTTATCTCCCCCTGTCTCAGTCCACAAATATAACCCCAGAACCTCTGTCTCTGTCTCTCCAAGGTCCCGAGGTCTCTAGGCGTTTGAGTTAGATGAAAATGCCCTCCTTTGGCATTCCTTCTTTGTAAAGAATGTGTTGGGGCTCCACAAAGAGTGAGAGCAGAGGAGGGTTCTGACCCCACGTCACTCCTATCCATCCTCAAAGCTGAAGGGAGGACACCTTCTCTCCTCCCCATGCTATATCTAGAAAATTGCAATGAAACACACGCATTACAGAATTTACCATTTAATCATTCCCTAAACCTGGCTTTCTAATCACAAGGAAGCAACATGTGAATGATACCCTTGAATGATACCGTAGCCTCGCCCCCACTCCTCTTGGCCCCCTTCAGGATCCCCCGAGACTCCCATTGGCCATCATCTGGGCTGTCCCATCTTCTTAAGAGCAGCCCACCACCCTCTGCCCTTCAACTGGGAACACAAAAGGAGGCAGCTTCCAGACACAAGCCCAGCCCCTACAGCACTGACCTCCCCAAAACCTGGATCCTGGGGCCTTCCCTGCTCCGCCTCCCCTAGTCCTGTGCTGGTCACAGGAAGCATCTGATGCTTGTTCCTGATAAGCCCATATGACACCATCAGAACCCTTAAGAGATGGAGTTTCCAGAATTTCAGGGCACTCTCCACATTGGACATGTAGCCCTGAAGATTTCTCCTGGTCCTTAAAATGCCAGTATGGCATAAAGGCAGACAATGAGATTTGACATCCCCAAAATCTGGATCATGGGGGCTTCCCTGCTCCTTCTCCCCTAGTCCTGTGCTCGTTTGAGGAAACCTCTGAACCATGTCCACCCAAAGTAGTGTCTCCTGTAAGACCATGAGACCTTGATGGGCAGAGGCCTGCCTGCTCACTCCTTGCCACCCCTAAAATATTTTCTAATTGAAGCTGTTTTCTAGTAACATTTTAGCTACCTTTACAATCTAAAGTTATTTTAGTTCCCTGTGAGGTACAATAGAAGAGAGAGGCTATGAGGGCTTGATATCTGAAGTCTAAGGAAGGCCCCAGCGAGCATCACCAATACCCCCTCCCCATGAGGACCATATCTTTCCTCAGGATGCAGTGAGCTACTTAAAGTTAGGGACTATGTGCCACTCTCTCGTATCAAGGCCTAGTTAATAGCTGTTCGTATTTTATGTCTCGTATCAAGGCCAAGTTAATAGCTCTTCAGTGGACAATACATTCGTGAATGGAGACATGACTGTGGAGAGTGGTGGAATGAGAAAGGAAAAGAAAGCAGGCCGGCTTTGTTTGTTTTGGTGCCATGTACTCAGGCAAGTCATGAGTGGCAACTTCTGTGAGACTTTGGCTTGGGGTCCAAGATGACCTGAAAGTGGCAGGTCACTCACGGGTCAAATACTCAAAGCAGCTGATCCAGAGCAAGCCACCTTGGGAGCCAAGCTGAAGAGCAGCCCTCAGCCTAACCTCGTGGAGCAGACTACTGCTGCTTGCTTCTTGAACTGAACTGTGATTTGACCATTTTTTAGGCACCCAGATCTCATCCTGAGACCCCCCCTTTTTACAACCACAACTGCCGCAGGGGAGCTTGTACCATCTCTCAGCTCTGGTCTCTTTGGTGGGCCCCTTCATAGGCAGAGCTCTCTGGGCAAGAGCAGTTGGGGAGCCTCACTCCACTTGAGGGGTCCTCTGGGTCCAGGACCAACCCTTCTCCCTATCCGTGGGGTCTAGGGGTGCAGAGAGGGCCGTGTGGTGGCACTGACTCTCAATGGCAGGGCTTCCCAGGGACTGGCTTCGGGTGCATATCATGCAACTGCTTATCCATGTAGTTTGCCCCAAGGGAGGTGGGCAGCTGGGGCACCCTCAGCCCAATGGCTTCTTGACTTGGCCACTTCTGTTTCTCTTCATCTGCATTCTATCCCCAAGAGAGGCATGTCCCCAGAGTTAGGGGCAGAAGGACGAAGCACAGACCATATCCCTGAAGCCTTCAGGCTCAATCCTCTTTGGGCGAGGTCCAGCCAGTCACCTCTTCCTGTGCTGTTAGCCGTGTCCTGACCTCACTCTGACTCTGGTTTCCTATGGGACACTCTCTTCTTCCTCTCCTCTCCTTCCTTCTTTTTTGACACCATGAGGTTTTTCATCCTGACTCTTTGCTCTGCTCTTGCTGTGCTCTTTCTCTTTCTTCAGATATAATCTCAGCATTTACTTTTCTGTTTCTGCCCATTTGTCTCTCCTGAGTTGGGAGTCCTGTGGACATTTCAGACTTATCAAATAGCCCTCTGTTGGGATGCACTCCCCAGCAGTGATAGCCCAATACAGGGGCAGCAGGGAGTAGGCAGGCTGTCACTCCAGCTGAGTCATCTTCCTCCTTTCTCCTCCTCAGGCCAGGCTTTCTGGTGGCGAGGAAGCACCACCTTGGTGATACTCCAGTGTCACTCCACCTCTTCGTGGCCCCTTCCAGGAACCCCCTTCCCCCGCCAGCCAAGACTGCCTTGACCATCATCTGGGCTGTCCCCATCTTCTTGGGACCCATCCTGGACCTCTGCTCTTCAACTGTGGACACCAAAGAGGCAGCTTCCAGTCACAAGCCCAGTCCCTGTAGCACTGACATCCCCAAAATCTAGATCCTGGGGGCTTCCCTGCTCCCCCTCCCCGAGTCCTGTGCTGGTCTGAGGAAACCTCTGAACCATGTCCTTTATAAGTCCATAAGGCCATCAGAACCCCTTCAAACCTGAGGTCTCCAGCATTTGGGGGCATTTTCAATGGCTGTCTTTGAGACCCGTCTCGCTGTATCCTAACTCACCAAGTAGTTTTCTTTTCCCTGATATCGGTGCTGCTCAAGGGAAGGACCCCAATTAATATGTGTGAGTATGTTTTGATTTTAGACTCTAAATTCCCGAATGGGCAAAGAACTTTCTGGTTTCCAACTTCCTATCTGCCTGGTGAGAAGCAACAAATATTGACTCCCCTGGAGGATTTTTTGATGTTAACTTCCTCCCAGTAGCTGTATTTACCCATGAGAGCAGGGACTAAGGGATGTGTCTACCTGAGCCATCCGCCTGCATCCTATATTTCTCTCTTCATTCTCAGCATGTCAGTCTGCCCTTTCTCACTACCCAGGAAGGTACTTGAATGCAGGAACTTAGTCTCATTCATTTTTATATCCCCTCTGCCCAGCAAAGCTCAACAAATATTTGATAAAGCAATGAGCTTACAGATGGGTGAATTCCTAAACAAATATCAAAGGAGAGTGGCAATAGGGAAATGCAAAGGGAAGTGAGTGGTGTGGTGTCCTGTCCAGGACACCACCCCTGCCAGGATGCCCGGCAGTTGGGTCTATTGAACTTTGATTTACCTAGAAAGGTTTTAATGGACCTTCCCCACAAAATCCTTTTCTGCTGGCTCTCTACATGTGTGAGCATGATCCAACAGCAACACCACAGTTAGATGCTCCAGAGCCCTGCCTGAAGAGAAATCCTACATCCATCTCCTCCTGCTTAGTAGGGGAGCACTAAGCAATTTTGGGAGCCATTTATTTCCTTCCTTGGGATCACACTTCTTCCCCAGATGTCTGATTCTGGTTTTCATCTGCAGCAATGGCCTTCATCTCCCAGGGCACTGGGACTTGAGATAGCAGAGTTGGCCAGCAGGAGGACTATGTGAGGGCTTCTCTGGGTCCAAAGTGAGTTCCCCCACCCCCTGGGATTGGAGGAAGGAAAAGTGGAGGTGTTCCTGCTAGGGTTTTGAGAGCAGCCTCATGGGGGCTTTTGTGAGGGGGGCATGCCTTGGCACCCCCCTCTCCTGGCTATTCTGTGCTGTAGCCACTAGGCTTCAAGCAGCCTCCCCAGAGGAGGCAGCCCAATCTCCACCTGGGAGCCATTTCTGAGTCTCCCTCACACCTGAGCTTCCCTGGACAGGAGACCTCAGCTAGAGGAGTCCGGGAAGACCTCAAGCCTGTCCCTTTCCCCTAGGCTAAGGTACTAGATGCTCAGCCCTCCACCATTATGGGGGTGTTTCCCGGCCATTCAGCTGATCACTGTTAAGCTATCATTTCTCTCTGGAAAGGATGCCCAAACCCCATCCCTCTACTCAACCTTCCTGGGTTCTATTCCCTTGTTTCTGGGGCAAGGCTTTTGGAAGGGTTGGAGGGAGAGGGGATGAGGGGACAGGAGAAGGACACTTTGAGCTTTCTGCCCTCCTCCTGTCCTGCCTTAGCTGGCCCCCTTCAGTTCCTGTCTCCTGCCTCTGACTGGAATGAGAAGAAAATGTCTTGCATGTCCCAGGTCCACCCTCCAACACTGGCTGGTCCAGTAGGCTGTTTCTTCTGCACTTTGGCCCTGGTTCCTGATTCTACCTTCCCCAGGTCTCCACTGTTCCACCCTTAGCTTCCTTCTCCTTGCCACCCAATTCTTCTTGGCTTCCCGTCACTTCCCCTCTCTTTTACCTCCCTGCCGCTATCTTGCCAAAGGCTCTCTCCTGTCTGTGGTTCTACTTGATCTCTGCAATTTTTTCCTTCCCTCCATTCACCCTGGACCTTTTGCCCTCGTGATTTTTCCTTTCCTCTTGTGTATTTGTCTCTTGATGACCCATTTTCCTTTCAGAGAAACTGAAGCTCAGATAGGTCGGGGGTAATGGCCTACATGGGAGAGTAGGACTTAGTAGACAAGGCCTTGCATCCTTGCGGCCCTGCCTTCTGTCTCGTCCCTCTTCCTTTTTGTCTTGGTCAGCCGCTCAAAGGCTCCAGTTCTGTGTCCAGCAGGGGAGCCCCTTGGAGGGTTCCAGAGTTCACCACTGCACACCCATCACCTTCACCCACTGCCTTGCTGTAGCAAACCTGCAGCCACTCTGTATATTGTATATGTATATTTATCTATCTGTATATAGATATACAATTTCAAGAACCTACTAAAGGAGGAAGCCTCACTGCTATGCAGCCTGACAGGTTATCAAGTGGGTCTCTTTGAATCCCTTTTCATTTCTAGGAGAGTTAGGAACCATGAGGTGCCCCCCCACTGCAGACCCCAGAGCTGCTGCCTTCCCCAGGTGTGCAGGAAGTTTGTAGGAGACTGGGACCCTTGGCTGCCCAAGCTGCCTCCCCTCCCCCACCCGCCCAGTGGCAGTTGCGTCCGTTGGGGCTTCCGGGGCAGCCCACAGGGTTCCAAGCATGTGCTAGCAGTTGCTTTTTAGAGCACCCACTTCACTTCTCCCATGTAGTTCCTGAGTGCAGGACTCTCCTGAAGAAGGGGCTTCTAAATGGCCAGCCCATGCATCTTGTTCAGACCAGGCTGCTCCATCCCTGCTAAGCCCAGGGATCCACTTGTGTGTCTTTCTGGGATCATTGTCTTTCGTGGCAGCCTGGGCCTCAGGGAAGGAAGGGCACGAGGAGCAGCCCTGGCTGGGATGTCAGGGGCCTAGGAAAATTCCTGCCTCTACCAAGAAATTGCCCCCTCTTTTCAGAGGCTGCCTTGTCCTAGATATCTGAAGTCCCGCCTTTGCAGTTTCCAACTCCAGATGTAGGTCTGGCTCCTATTAAGCTACAATTTCTTTGTGGGAAGACAGTTATGAAATTGCGGCATTCCTAAGTCTCTTAATGTGAATTGTCAGAGCCCTTTCAGACCAGTGACTGGGGCCGGGCATGAGAGGCAGGTGGTAAGGGCAAGAGGAGCAGCCCCTGTGCGCTTGGGCAGGCTGGAAGGGTTGGAGATAGGAGCTGAAAACACCCCAGATTTCCCAAATGGGCTTGAAGAGATCTCAGCCCTGAGGTGCCTCCCACTCAAGTCAGAGATGAATTTTTCCCAAAATCCAAGTCTGTGAGGCTGGGTCACAAGCCTCTCACTCAATGTGGGCTCCTGATGCTGACGGGGCGCCCTGACATCCCTGTGTTCTCTCCTGCAGTACCTCGTCGTGACATTTCCCAGAAGCCATGACATGTCCCTGCAGCTGGAGGCCTTTCAAGCGTGGCCCAGGAGGCCTCAAAGGCCTGATGCAGCCTGCAAAGGAAGGTAAGTAGGTGGCAGGGCTGAGTCTGTGCCTCAAAAGCCAACACTCCAGTTACTTGACTTCCTCCCTTCTCCATTTCCTGAACCTGGATGGGTGCTGCCAGGGATGAGACGGAGGACCCCATTCATTTGTTAGGAGATCCAGAGTTCAGCCTCTCCAGTGCCTTGGCTGCCCCCTTCTTCACTCCCAAGTGCTGCTCGTGCATACTTACTCATTGCTCCCTTTCCCTGAGACAGTGCCTATTCTCCTTTAAGAAGTATAAACCGGAGGAGCCTCTTTGGTGATAGCTGCCCACTACTGAGCCTCCTCCCTTCCTGCAGCCTCTGCCCTCTCCAAGCTCACTCTGGCCTTTCTTATCCTAGGTAGCCTCCTGTCCTTTGTCTCTATTTTTGCCTTTGATCACAACTTCTCTCGTGTTGTCCCTTTGGAATGGCAGCATCATTCTGCAGCTTCTCGGTCAGCATGGGTTACAGGTTTGTGACGACAATGATGCATGCTGTCCCCATAGTGACTCGATGGGCCTTGGACAATCACTCATGTACCCAAATGTGTTCTCCAGATAATCTTTCCTCTGTGTATACAAAGAGAGAACGTTTAGGGAGCACTGTTCTCCTCACCCATTCTCTCTGTTTTCCTCTCCGTCATCTGAGATGTCTTTCTCTATGTGCCATTCTGCCTCTAATTATCCTCTTTTTCTTTGTTTACAGAGAAGAGCTGTTCTCACAGAAGGATCCAAAGGGCTCAAAGGCGAAGGGTGCCATCTGCTTCTCCGCTGATTCAGAAGATAAAGAGGAGAAGTGTCCTGTTTCATCCATATTGCTGGTCCTGATTTTTCAATAGTGTCCCTTACCCTGAAGCTCTTCCATTGGCCATCATGGGGTTAGCTAACAGCCCAGGAAACTGGTCTCTTTTCCTTTCCCCTTACCACCTGGAACTCAACTGGAAAGGGCAATCAGATGACTCTATATCAGGCCCCACCACCTGGTCTTTGAAGTTTCTGTCCTACCAGTGCCACAGCTCCCTCTTCCGCTTCTGAGCTACCTCCAAAAAAGGCCATCCTCAGCAGCCTAGTTATGCTCATCCTGGAATGCTGTATTCTGGATGTCTACTCAAGGCCAAACCCCAATATTGCCTTTTTTTCCCCTATTCAAGGCCAAGGCTAGGCTCTCTTCATTGTCTCCATTTCTCTTTCTCTAGAGCTCCTAGAGGGCCAGACACTGTTTCTCATATATTTCTGGATCTTTGGAGCTTAGCTCAGAGCTTGGCATACATGCCCAGTGTGAACTTTTCTGAATAAAATAATTTCAAATGCTGTATACAAGATAACTGGTTTTTTTTTTCTGAAATATATAGAGCTAAAAGCAGCTGAAAGTAAGCTTGGGGGCCATCCTGGTGTGCTCAGGGAAAAAAGTGAGGGAGATGAGGGCCGTGAGACAGGCATGCATGTGTTCAGAAGGGGATTTAAGGACCAATGTGCCTACTGAGGCAGAGTTAAGAATCAGCACACACAATGCTGACCTCTAGGGCACTTCATCAATTTCAGATTCAGGGACTGTTATAGATTTTGAAGCAACCTATCATGGGTGGTAGTTGTTGCAAAAACACTGGAAAAACTCAAATTTCATCAGACTGTGATCAAAAAGGAATTTCTCTGCCTAGGTAAGACTCTAGGAATTGTTGTGCGAATAGAACTGAGATTTGAAATATTTATCAACCTACTGTCTCTATGCACCTTTATGCTATACTATTCCATTTCCATTTTGCTCAGAGAGATATATGGGCTAGGTTTCTAGTTACAGATTCAAAAGCAAATATCTTAAAAGCTATTTCTGAATCTCCAACTGCACAAGTTTCCAGGTAAGATTAAAAATGAGTGAATTAACTTTTGTAGTCAAAAATTCTGTGTGTCTGTGTGCTGGTGCAGGGACATGCACACGAGTGTGGGATTTAAGCTTGTATGTGCCAGCATGCTGGATTCAATGCACTCTACACAACTGTGGCCACAATGTTGCTACCTCTGTTGCCTCTCCTACTAGAGATTCTTCACAATGGTGATGGCTAAACAGAGTACGATGCTGAAAAAGCTGTGAACATCAAGACCATGGAAAGAAAAAAAGAACATAGAGATCGATGAGCAGTGACTGACATGGAGGGCCACTGAGGGCTGTGGAGTCAGTGTCTTCCATATCTCCGTATCTTCCCTGTTGTATCCCTCTTCCCTATTCTCACTGCCAGTGTTTGGACTGGGACTATCGGCTCTTCTGGAGCCTTCTAAACCTACTCCCCCATCACTCTCCACACTTTCCCCAGATTGGCCTTTCTAGAACTTGCATATGACCAAATGCCTTACAAGCTGTAAGCCACCTGGGACTCTACACTGCTCCTGCTCACTGCCATGCCAGTCCTTATTTTGTCTCCTAATTTTCCTTCAGGTCCAGCTCAAGTCTTCCCTTTCTTGTAGGAATGATTAGTTTTATGTATCAATTGGGCTAGACTGTATTACCTACTTATTCAATTGAACGTGGATCTACATGTTGCCAAGAGGGTATTTTGCAGATGTGTTTAATGCTTACAGTAAGTTGAACTTTGATAAAGATGATCTTGGATAATCTGGGAGGACTTCATCCAATTGAGACAGAGTAGAGATGGGGCTTGCTTCAGCTCATCACCACTAGAGCATTCTTCTATGTATTCCCACTGATCACAAAACCCACATGACTACCTCACTGCTAACAATTTCAGGAACTGGCCTTAGGAGATAACCAAGGTTGTGGAGTGTCCCACCTTTGGAAAGAATGCTGAACAATTGATTGACAGCCTTGTTGTTGCTGGTCAGATCACCAAGTTGCCCAATATTTAAGTTAACCATAATTACCAGATAATGCCAACTTGCATACTGTACCCCCCAACCCCCACTGACTTTGCCCAGTCCAGCCTACACACCCCACCCCTGATGTCAGTTCCCATGCTTGCTTAATAAGAAAGTTCAACTGGCACTTTTCAGAGAGTTGAGGGAATTCTCCCTCTGTCTCTCTTTGCTGCCCTCCTTATGTCCGGGCATCAGCTCTAATAATGTCAAAGAAATAAGTCATTTAGGAGTTATATATACCAAGTGTTGATGAATCCAGATGATGCTTTTTCCAGTTTTGCAAATGACAGTATATCAATTAGGTTTTCCAGAAAATACAGAACCAGTAAGGTAGATAAATGATAGATAGGGTGATGGATAGATTGGATAGATAGATAGATAGATAGATAGATAGATAGATAGATAGATAGATAATAGACAGATGATAGATGGGGTTTTATTTCAAAGAACTGGCTTACACAGTTGTGGGGTTTGGCTGGGTAAATCTTAAAATTGTGGGACAGGCCAACAGGCTAAAATCTCCAGGCAGGAGCCGATGTTGAAGAATTGGGGTAGAATTTCTCTTTCTTCCAAAAAAATCTCATTTTTGCTCTTAAGGCCATTCAGCTGAATGTGTTCCTAATCAGGGGTTCCTGGACTCTCAATGCAATATCACACTCTCTACATCATACGCTCTAAATTAATATTTGCAATGATGGCAGAGCAAGCATGGATTTTGTGGGTCTTAGTCTACAAAGTCCGGGGTATCGGAAGTATCACATTATTTTCTTTCCACTTCCCTCTGCGCATCTCTGCACTAGAAAGGCAGGACATTTTGTCTCAGTCACAACAGAAGTCGTCCCCTTCTCAGAGGTGTGCAAGGACTTCTGGATCTCAAGAAGCCCTAAAGTATTGAAAAGACCCCTCCGGCCATTTGTCTCAGGAGATTGGCATAGTTTCTCCAATGCTTATATTCCAACACATATGACTCCATGGTCAGTGGCCTTGGATGCAGAAGTGCTGCTGACTTTTGTCATGTCTGGGGCTGTCCCTGTGCCCTGGGGTCCAGACTCACTGGTGAACCACACAACTTGCCCTCTCTGTGGGCTCCTCACCTCTACCAACACCAAACTGGCTCCACCTTGCATGCAGGGTCCACTGACATTTTCTGCTTAATTGTCTAGGTGGAGTTTCTTTCTCCTTTAAACCAGTTAAGATAATCCTTCTCTTTCCTTTTCTGGAACAAGGAAGCATCATCTCTTTTAGAAATTTAAGCTTAAGCTTTTACAAAAGTCAAAAGAGCTACTGATTTTAAGTAGGTCGCTGCAACAATCCCTGCAGCAAGAAACCCCAAAGAACCTGAAAGATCAAACACAGATTGCTTAATAAACTGTGGCGATATACATGATTATTCATCCATCTTCCCACTAAAACATCCATAAGACATTTTAGAATAATAGCTATAAAGATGGTAGTGAGATCAAGTGAACTTTTCTCTCCACGTATTTGCCCATATTTTATACATGTTTTATAATAAACATATTGTTTTGGTAATGTAAGAAACTATCAAAAGAAGAATACAGTCAGAGGTCAAAAGAAAAATGCAGTCAGAGGTCAAAAGAAAGTGGTAGAGTCCAAAGACTCAGGACGAAATTCCAGCTTTGCTACTTACTTGCTTGATGACTTTTAAATCTCAGTTTGCTGAACTGTTAAAGTGAGAATACCAAACTTTTGTTTATTGAATCAAATCAGCCAATGTGTATAAAGTTCTTGGTGTATCCCAGTACCTAGTATATCTTTAGTACATAGTCACAGCTCTTATCCCTGCTGGACTATGAGTTTGAGGGCAGGACTGGGTCTCTTTTCTCCTCTATCTTCATCATGGAAGATAGTCAAAAGTTATTCGTTATAAGAATGAACGAATGAAGAATTTATTTAATCCTAGATCTGTCATTCCAAAAGTTAGATTATTTCTCTGTACTGAATATATTAACCTAAAGTCCCTTTGGGGTCTGCATGTGTACATGTTTTTTAAACAGACTGGCTTTTTTGTGTGTGTGACAAAATTCCTGGAGAGACTTTGACCCACAGAAGATGTTTCATGCCACCTGCCATAAGTCCAAATGTATTAGTCCATTCTCACACTGCTAATAAGACATCCCCAAGACTGGGTAATTTATAAGGAAAAGAGTTTTAATTGACTCACAGTTCAGCATGGCTGAGGAGGCCTCAGGAAACTTAAAATCATGGTGGAAGGGGAAACAAACATGTCCTTCTTCATATTGCGTCAGGAGAGAAAATAAATGAGAGAATGAGTGCCGATGGAAGTGAGAAGACCCTCTTAAAACCATCAGATTTCATGAAAACTCACTATCACAAGAACAGCATCAAGGAAACTCACTTATGATTCAATTACCAAGTTCCTCCCAGGACACATGGGGATAGTGGGATTACAATTCAAGATGAGATGTGGGTGGGGACACAAAACCAAATCATATCATCAATCATACACATGTTCCACTTTGCCCTTAAGTTTTTATAATTTCCTAATTATCTCTGCACATATATCATATCTCTGTTTATAACTCTGACTCCATGGCAAGGTTACTCATATATTAACCGTGGCTTTTCTGCTTGAGATTTGACATCAGTACTGACGAGGGAATGAGAGATCATAATCAAAAGATTGAAAAGTGACCAAAACCTAAAACACACCACCACCCGGTGTTCCCAAGCCCCACCTGGATGGTCCATTCAGCCTATTAAAAGCATATACTCTTCTTTAAATTTTTTGAAAATGTGTATTATTTACCTATTGCTGCATAAGAAATTAGTACAAATTTAACAGCTTAAGAAGACAGATATTTAATATCTTACCATTACTGTGGAGCAGGAATCTGGGCATGACTTATCTGGGTCCTTTGGCTAAGGGTCTCTGGTGCCACAGTAAAGGTGCTGGAAGGGCTGGGGTACCTTCTGAGACTCAACTGTGAAAGAATCCACCTTCAGGCTCATGTGTCATGGGCAGGATTCACTTCCTCACCGAGGGCTGTTGGCCACCTTCAGTTCCTTGTTATATGGGCTTCTTTATAAGGAGGCTTACTTCCTCAGAGCCTGCTACCAGGGAGAGTCAATAGACTCTGCAAGCAAAATGAGCAAGAGGAAAGTTACAGCCTCATGTAACATTATCCCAGAATTAATATCTCATCACCTGTGCCATATTCTAATGCTTAGAAACAAATCACAGAACCACTCAAGGGGATGGGATTGCATAAAGGCATGAACACTAAGAAGTAGGGATTCTTGAGAAGGCCACCTAAGAGCCTGCCAACCACAGAGTCCAGGGGGGATGATTTTAAATTTGTGTTTGGTCAAAACCAGTCCATCACAACTCACACTCTGATCATAGACAAGTCATAAGGAAGTGACAAGATCAGCCATAAATAACTCATCACCACCTTGTGTTATATGAATGTTGCTGAGAATACTGTTCTTGTCACTGTTCAGTGCTCCTAGATGAGATTCCATGGACCAACCACTTTGAAATTTACTTTGAAGGGAAAAATTCAACTTCCCTTGAGAAAAAGTTTTAATTTTTATCCTAAGATTAATAACCATGACTCTTTTTTAACCTAGTTAAGCCTGGGGCCTTAACTATTATAACTGTAACTCTTCTATTTTCTATTTCACATTTGTTTATCGACCCCGGATCTTCCTTTTTTTGCACATGTTTTATTTTAATTTATATTTTATAGTCATGTCATTACATCTACACTTATTGGAGGCCATCTAAATGGGGTAGGGCATAAATTAAGGGGGACTAAATTTGGGTGGGTTTCGATCTCAACATTTAGTGTGGTCAACACAGAGTAGAGGTGAATTCCTGAACCTCTGTCTGCACATTGAGTAAAATACCTAAATGTTCTGTATTTTACCTACTCTCATTATAAAGGAGAAGGTACATTGAAGGTAATTTTTAAAATGTTGTTTAAAATACTTTGAAAAAAGTCATCAAAGTGAATTGTAGGTTAAAACTTATGTTTTTGGTTGGTTTAGTTGAAATTGGGTTTTACAGAAGAGGCAATAAGTAGAATCTTTATTTGGACATGAAACAAAGCCAGGATCTACAAAATATAGCATTTATTCATCAAAAACTTACTGATGATTTATCAAGGGGCACACACTAGATGACACAAAGATGAAAGAATGTACAGCCCCTTAACAATACATCATGACATTAGGCCATCGAGTCTTCAGCTGTAGACACAAGGCATGATGAGATCCTAACAACTACTTAATTTTAGGTTCACAGTTTACAAGGAGTTCTCAGAGTCACAAAAGATAAAGATGAGAGATCCTGGTGAATTTCCAGCACAGAGCTCAGTGCATGTACATCTAGCTCCCAAGATTCATAGCCTGAGGGGATCTGTCTGTCCCTCAATTTAGACAGTCACTAATGACTAATTGAAGTTCAGCATTTCTTTCTATTATGAATGAAGGCAGTGAGCTGCACTAACATTAGCATTAGCCTTACTTGTTAGCAATAGATATTTTTATATCACTTTAAAGTTATAGATATCCCAAAATATAGTTTATGTTCATCACTATTTCAAATCATAGTAGTAATTAGACCAACTGCTGTATCTTCTTATTTAATCTATTAATAAAAAAGCACATATCTTGTTATATCATATTTTGTAATTATATTTTGATGACTGTATTTGAATATAATTGGGTTTCCTCTATAATCCCATCTACTTCATTTTGTGTAGTTAGAAAGGTGATGCAGAGAAAGATGCATAGGCTTTGACTGAGAGCACTGATGACGGAGGGACAAAGTCAGCACAGCCCATTCTGCAAGCAAGACTCTGCCTTCCTTTCACAAAGTTCTGTGGAGGAAAGAGGCAGCTTGGGGAAGTACAAAAGATTGGAGAGGTTAATTTCTGGTCACTTCTGGGGTTGAATGCAGGTTCTGCTTTTTGTCTAGCACAGGTCTTGACTCAATAAGAGGTTGCATTGTCTCCAAAAGTTTTATTTTAAAAACATTTCAAACCAGGTGCAGGAGTGGATGCAATGTCATGTGCGGTGGTGCATGCCTGTAGTCCCACCTATTTAGAAGGCTGATGCAGGAGGATCTTTTGAGCCCAGGAGTTTGAGACTGTATTGTGCAATGATTGCACATGTGAACAGCTGATGCACTTCACCCTGGGCAACATAGTGAGACCCTGTCTCAAAATAAAAATTTCAAATTCACAGAAAAGTTACACGAATAGAACAATCAGTATTTATACAGACTTCACTGAGATTTATGGACTATTAACAATGTAATTCTTTTGCACACGCATTCTCTCTCTCTCCTTCTCTCTCAAATTTACTTATAAAGTACATATTCTCAAGTCCTCCATGTCCCAATAATGTTACTTTGTCTTTGCAGCTTCTTCACCATATCTTCCTTGAGTCCACTTGGCCCTCTCTCACTTTACCCTTTATTTCAGGCGATGTCCTTCAACACCGCAAGCCCCAGATCTATGGCTCACCCACTCCTTGTCTCTTGCACTCTGACCATCATGAACCCCTGCATGTCCCTTCCTCTGCCTCTTCTCTTGCGCTTCCCCACTGCCTAAGCCTTTCCATCCTGCCCTCTGGAATTCACAATCCTTCATTAGCCATACTCTCTATGTTCTCACTTTCTTCTTATCATGTTTGCTTTTTTAAGTAGGTGCAGAATCCAATCAAGAACCATATATTGCCTAACTCTTGAGCTTCTGTCAATCAGTAAGTAGTTCTTGAATAAATGGCATTAGTTCTTTGAGCCTTAGTTTCACATTTCTTAAGATGTAAATTAATGCCAATAATAAGTGTCATACATGGTTGTTAACAAAAGACACATGAAAGTAAGTACAAGTAGTTATTATTCTAATTTTTATTTAGAGAGTTGAAGGCAAGGTTCAAGTTTTACTCATCTTTTTATCTTCAGTACGTAGTATGGTGCCTGGAGTCCAGGCTGACCTCACTGTTGTGACTGATTAGACTCAGCCATGCATGAACGTAATAGCAAGACCACTTCCCAGAACAACTCGATTATTAGAACTCACTTTCTTTAGTAATGTGGACACTGCAACATATATATAACCACAAACCAAAGAGTTCAACTGTTTTATTTCATTTAGAATTTTATTCAATAAATTTTTTTCTAAACTTTTTGCTTTCACTGCGACATCAGAATTGACTCTAGAGAGTAAATAAATTATGTTTTATTTCTATAACTTTTTCAAAGAACCAAACCCAAATCAAATTTCTGATTAACGATTTAAATACAGAGAATTTATTATTAGGTCTCCCTGCATTCCATTCTTATCTGTAAAAATATCCATCATTACATAAAATACCTAGAGGTTTTATGACATTTGCTCTATCTATTTATAGTTGTCAATTCAGAACAACATTTCATTCTAGTTTAGATGGTTTTCCCGGTGTACCCCATATTTGGATGGATATATCCACCATGTCTGATGTTGGGAATCCTAATAGTCTAATATTTTGTAAAAGGGGAAGAGAGAGGGAAGGAAACTAACATTTATGAAGGATCTTTACTGTGTCATCCTCTTTATATACATTTTCAACTTTGCGCATTGAAAAGATCTGGTGCAGTCTATATTATTGCCCAAGGGGGAAAGTGAGGCTCGGAGACTGGGACATTAACTGAAGATCTTGTGGTTGGAAGTTCTGCTGATTTCCACAGCTCACACTTTCCACTCTTTCATTCTCTTCTCATGCCGTTTACCATACTCCTAGGAAGTGACCAGAAGTGTCAGTTTCCCAGATTCTCTGTCAGGCTGAGCAAATTGTGTTTCGTACACTTTCCCACCAAGCCACTCTGCACTCATTACATTTACTCATGCTGTGGTAAGTATTGATTCAGATAACACCTTTGCTGTAATCCAATAATGTCCAGTGTGTGGGTTTTAGCCTCACTTTTGTCTCAGTTCATTTATCGTACAGAATTATGACCCCAGGAAAACTAGTGGTCTCCAGGAGGAAAATTATTAAACTAAAATTAACAGACATGAGAAACTTCTTAAATATCGTCAGCATTTGTCATTTAAAATTGTCATGTTTATTCAATATTGGAAAATGTACAAGGTGATCTTGGCTATACATTGTACATTGTGGCCTTTCGCCTCATCGATACCAAATAAACTATACTGTATGGTAACATTTTAATTTCATATAATTAAACAGTATTAATTTTATAAAAGCAAAAATGTTTTTAAACCTGCATTAATCATCCTTTTAGAAGAAAATAAACAATGTTTCTCTCTCATTATGTTGTTACCTACTAATTAACGGGATGAATCAAATTTTCCTGTTTCTTTAGATTTGCATGAGCTTAAAATACCTTTTCATCTACATTGGGTAGAATGTCAGAACCAGCTTTTGGATTATTTTAAAGCTTGGTAAGATCACAAGGCTTCCCTGAAAATATGTCCTATCTTGACAGTGCATTAAACCTTAAGAAAAGTTTAATTAACAAATGTCAGAATGTGTTCCTTCTTAAAAAATGTGATATATTAACAATTCCTTCCTATCTCCTGAGTCTAACAACATCTTAACCCATAAATTAAAAAAAAAAGAGACATTTTATATCTCAACATAGTTTTGCTAACCAAAATTTGATGTTTTAAAATTAAAGTACATATAAACTAATATAAAAAAGTTTTAAGAATTGAACTGCTTCAGTTCGCTTTTAGATATACATTCTTATTAATTTACAGACTATTAGTTTATGTAATTTTATATCAATAGATGCTAATTCTAATTGTAGTTTTACATAGACCAGCTGTGGCTACAAAGCTAATTTAAGATATTGTTTAATATCTCTGCAATTTACCTTTATCTCCTGGAAAATAGAGATAAATTATCTACTTTACATATGTTTTGGGGCATAGCAGATGAGAAATATAGTTATAAATACCCTGGTAACTCTAAGGGGACATGCTAAAGGTTTATTTTAATATTTTTAGTTTGTATTTTTTTTCAAATGATGTAGAGGTGCAAGAAAAAATAAGGAAAAAAGAGCAAATCAGCCATATTTTACCTTATATCTTACATCTCTTGTCTTTAAAGGTCTTTGTTTTGTTCCAGTCCGTTTTCTCTGTTTAAATAGAAATATGACCATGTGTGCATTATAAACAAAGAACTATAATACTGTTTGTATCTCACTTTTCCACCTAATAATCTCCCAAATTATTAATAATAATGGCCTATCCACATTACACATGCCAATTTACTTCATCAAATTTCCATTTCCATATTTAGCTTATTTCTATTACTTTACTGGTATAAATAATGATATGATGATTATCTGCACAAAAGTACCTTTGGATACATATCTGATCATTTCCTTAAGATAAAGTCTTAAAAGTAAAATTGCAGAGTCAAAGAGAACACAAATTTTTAAAATTTTGCTATATATTTCTAAATTGCCCTAAAGAACGAGTTTTTTAAATTTATGCTATCACCAGCAAAGGATGACAGTGCAGGCCCCTTGCACACCCTTGTCGACACCAGGTAGTTGCATTGTTTTCAATCTTAATACTGTTATTATCATTTTCATTATCCCTGGTGTCTTACTTTCTTCTTCTTTTGTATGTGTGTCCTTTTTCACTAAGTGAGGAAATGCGGGTTGTAAAACAGGAAAGTGGCACTCTTTGAACTAGAATTCCTTTCTCTAGAGGCTCAAAAAGCTATTTCATAAAGAAATGTTGTTCCAGCTCTATAATTTTAAGCATCCCAATCGCCACTGGCCCCTTGTAGGCCTCAGGCCTACAAGGATGTCTGGGCAGCCTAAGGAGAACATTAATATATGCGGCGTTTCCTTTTTATTCCCTTTGGCGACCTGTGCCTTTGGGATGTCTTTGAGGTGTTTGATGCTTTTTGTAGCTAGAGTTATTGATCAGGGTAGCACCCGGGAGTACTGGCGATGGGCAAGAGAGGCGATTTTACCTGAGCTGGCAGCCTATGTCGAAGGAGTCTGCTCACACTTCAGATAGTCTCCAGAGTCTTGATGCTCCTGACAAAACTGATCCCAAAGGAAAAAATCCTTTATCTTGGTTGGAAAATCAGGCAACCTGATACTTAATGAATGAAAGGAAAGCATTAGGTGACACGTTTACAGTCATAAAGGATTCATTTGATTTTGCAGTCACCCTACTCTGCTATTAAATTTTAAGCTCAGCTAAGGACATTTATAAGAATGCCTTGGAAGCATGTGTCCTCTAAAACCACTGCGGTATCCAGGAGTGCAGGTCACCATGTTTCCCACCTCTTCTTCTGAGAAAATGGTAGTTCTTGCTCTTGGGTGGGGCACAGGACTACTTACCTCTGGTCTATTAATTGTGAGAAGAGGTGACCGGGGTCACTTCAAGGCATTTAGCTGCGCTGACCCTCTGGCGTTCTCCCACTCTGATATAGTGAGGTGACAAGACATTGCAGGTCCCCAAGAGAAGACAACAGAGCAGAGCCTGTAGACAGCCACAACGAGCCGTGATGCAGGAATGAGAAACAAACCTATTGCTGGAGACACTGAGACTTTCGAGGTCGCTTGTTGCCTCCCCATCTTGATTGATTCAGATGTTTTGAAGGTTCATTTTTCCGAAGGAACACTTACTAGCTGTAAAACCTACAAAAAATCACCATGGAATATGGAAGAAGAATTGAAGGTCTGATGAAAGAAACATTTAATACACTCTTAAAAGCTGAATTAGTTAAAGCAGTTCCTACTCTCATTGTTATCAGTGGCTTTTCTGCCAAGTTCTATTTCTAATCAAAATAAAATTTGGTATGCCAAATTTGAAAATGAAAGGAAATAGTGATAGCACTTATTGAGTGCCTGTTAAGTGCCAGATACTGTGCTGGATAATTTATATGTCTTATTTCACTTATGGCATCAGAGTAACCATGAGAGGCAAATGACATTTCTATTTCAGGGAAGAGAACTGAGATGAGCGAATATTGAGGGACTTTGAACGCAGCTTGATCTCACTCTACTGCCCTTGCCATTTTTCCCCTCATAAGTGCTTAGTACTTTGATTGCTTATGTATTAATCTAAATAGAGAAGATATTCTATTACTCACATAATTGAAAAATATGTAACTTTTTCTCTTCTGGAGACAACAGAAAGCCTAGTTCAATTCAGATCCAGAATCTCTGTACCTAATGACACCATGAACTCTGCTGAGACCAAATGACAGTAGGACAAAAATAACATGTTTCTTGGGACCTTCTCTTTCAATAAATATTTATATTTTCCCGACCCCAGTAGTTACCGTCTCAGGTTTAGATGCAGCCTCTCGTCCAGTTAAACCCTTAGTTAAATGTCTCAGCAGCCAACTTTATTTCTACAGGAGTTGAAACAATTTTTATTTGCAAACAGAGGTGCCAGTTGGAAACTGCTACTAACAGAAGCACTGTTAGAGCTTCCTCCTCATTCCGGACAGTGAGTTCACTTCTCTAACATACTTGTCAAAAATGAAGAAGGAGCAGATGGAGGAGGAGAAGGGAAAGGGAGAGGAAAAAAGAAGAATCATACATTCCAGTTGAGGTTGTGAAATTCTTTGTTGTAGTGTGTGGAGCATTTTCAGTTTTCTCCGCCTACCATCTCTGTATCTGTTCATCTTCCCCAAAAGTGGCCTACTCTGCCATCACTGCTCAAAACTGTAGGGACACAGCACATCGGGAATGCAGATCCTTCATTCTAACCAGCCAAATCTTCAAAGCCCTCCATTACATCTTGATTATTCATAAGTCAGCCTAGCTCACACTATTCTTTCTCAGAATAATAATATAAATAAACACATATTTCCATGCGGTATCTTCCAAATCACAGAGTCTGACTTTCATCTTCACTACATACAAGATTATTTTTTGTCTTTGTTAAAAACCCCAAAGTTTAGAAAAGCTGGGGAACTCCCTTCTTCCCTAAAGTTCTCCTTATCTGTAAGACCCTCTTCAGGTCAAAACTCCTCTGAGAATCTTCTTTCCATCTTCTCCATCTAGATTAGCCCCTCTCTCCTCCTATCTGTATAGGAGCACATAGTACCCTCTCTGCCCCTTATTGCACCCAGATATTCTTTTAAGCATTTGGAAGAGTGTGAATAAGTGGAGAGAGAAACACTTTGAAGGCAGCCAGAAGTTGAGTTTGAAGCCCAGCCCTGCCATGTAATGGTGTCACTTTGGACAAGCTGCCTCTCCCTCCCACACCGTGGTCTGTTCGTCTGTAAATGGAGATGACAGAAACTACTTTGTTTGATCGTTATACAGATGAAACATGGGAATGCACATAAAAGGCTTTGCCCAAAGCCTAAGTCAAAATTGGCCAGTCTGTTTCCCTCTTCACAGTCCCTCGAAGGCAGAGACCTCATCCCTATCCCTTTTCCATCTCATTCTCCACAGCATTCATAGAATGCGGAGCACATAGGGGAGCCCGCAATCAATATTCCCGGAATTGAATCATATAGAGGCTAGTCCTCAGACACCACCCTCGGAGAAAAACCCGTCTGTGGGGCAGTCAGCATCCAGACCTTGCTTGTCAATCAGGAGTGTCCTTTGAAGTCCAGAGGCATCTTTGATACCGAGGAGCCCAAACTCAGCTGGGACATGGGGATGTGTCTGCATTGTGCCAGATTCCAGTAGTGCTGGGAAAGAGTACTGGAGCTGCCCTGAAAACGGAACCCTTCTTGGTGTCCATCCTTTCATGTATGAAAAAACACCATGGGTGATTTTATCTGGGATAACAAAGTATCTATCTTGTAGATTACATCATTTGGTTAGGAAAGGGCCGGTTGAAAGAATATTCACTTAAAGTTAAGAAGTAAAATATGTTTTCTGCTGCTGACATGAGTTTTGTGGGGTTTTTTTTTTTTTTTTGCTTTGTTTTTGTGTTTTCTCCTTTCCCTGTTGATTTTAATTAATTTTGCCCTAGATTCATGAGCTTTGTAAACTTGGAGATTTTTTTAAAAATTTAAATAAACGAAAAGAGCCTTCAAGTTTTCCCCAGATCACCAGGCTTTAATATTAAATTACTGTTTTCCAGCAGGATCATCTGCAAAACTCTGATTTTGTTTCTTCTTCTGTTCCCATCCTGATAATTGTGGCTGAATTCCCTTGTCTTTAATATGCCATATATTCTCCACCTGGCAAAGGATTCAGACAGATACAGATAATAAATACCCCGTAGACATACAGACAGAGAAACTGCTGTAATTGCTTTCATAATGACTCTGAGACATCAAAGGAAGGCAAATAATGGTATTTAACACTGTTTCCATTCTTTAGCTGAAATGTAATTTTATGGAGTTATTGTCAGGCAGCGCGGTGAACGTACAAGTACAACTGTCATATTCCGCTCATATTAATTAGCTGCCCACGAGAGGGCCAGGCGAGTAATGGCAAAGTTCTCCTCATTTCAGATGGTCTGATATTCAGACAGAACCATAAGTACAATAGCTTGATTAACATAGTTGCTTAGATCAGGTTTTCCCTGGGAGTGTGTCAATTGGCATTTTGAAGAATCAATTAATTAGCACTCCAAATAATCCATTCTTGGGTTAATGAAATTGTTTTGTGCAGCTGCAAAAAATTACATGAAGAAAAACTCAACCTTTCCAAAGTGGCGATGAAAAAGATTTATCTCAGAAAACTATGCTGTCCATTTCAAAATGCCACCGAAAATGTGTGTTTCCTTTTAAAGCCATGGAATTGACGTCTAGGATTCTGACCACAACGCATTCATTTTGGCTTAGAAGAAAGCAAGTGGTGGATGTTATGATGACACGAAAATGAGAACTTTTATTTTCACTATTTTGTCTTGTAATGGTGTTACTTAATTAGCGTAAGTCATGGCCAATGTTTTGCATATCATTATCCACTATTTTAACCAATTACTCTTTGAAGACAGTGTGAGTATTAACATTTTTCAAGTGCCAGTATCACACAGATATTCCTGCTTTTTAAAGTTTGAGATTTAATTCTCCGACAAATGAGAATTACACATTGAAGGGGCAAATTTATTTTTAATCAAAGCTGTTTAGCTTAGAGATACAATACATTGTTAACACAAAGTTTACATTATCGGAAAACCAAACTGTGAAAATCCTAGACACCTTTGCCATCATTAAGACGATACTTTTGGCACACCTTATCAATTCTTCCTTTGACTTAAAAAGAGGGTCAATGTGGTTGTCTTTCTCCTCTCTCTTGAGATGCAAATTTTCAAAGGAGCTACTTTTGCGGAAGGGTTTTCTTATTTCTGATTGATTTTAATTAAGTGTACAAATGAATAAAATAGTTTATTTGTTTATTTAAATCTTCCCAGCATAAAAAACTTGGTATAAAGTATAGAAGGTATTATATTTCCACATTATTGTCTTCTTCAGAAACATCCACATTTATCAGCTTCCCTGATGTAAGTCATTTAAAAATTATGTTCAAGGGCCTTGAAATGGAAGGTATACAATAAGTATGCATTAAATTAAGGTAAATGAGTCATTTTATCAACTAAAAATAATTCAGAATGAAAATATGAATTTTATCATTTGTGGGATTGGTTTGACATTTTTTAGTAGTGTGAAAAATGTGATTTGTCATTACCCACAATTAGTAAATTCTCAGTTCATTCTCTTTCATAGATATGACTATGAATTCAGGTAAAAATCAGCAGATTTAAAACAGAACAAAACACACGTTTTATCATATCGGACAGGATTTATTTCCTTCCCTTTATCCTAGTTTGGATATAGATTAAAAAACGTTAGAATTCAGATGAGGCTGGAGTGCATTTTGCTGCCTACTAATTTGTGGATGAGAATTGTAGAGCTAGTTACGTGGGAAAATTACGTCTCAGAAGGGCGGAAACATTTAGCACACGTCAAAATCAATAACACACACGATAAAGGTAAAAATACACAGGATTAAATAGAAACAGGCTGCTCATGTCTTTCCATTAAGATGAGAAATTCCCCCAAACTTAACTGTTTCCTTTCAGGCTTAATGAAGCCGACGATGTGGGTGATGAGGAAGAACCTCTGTTTCCGGGGCTGTTGAGGGACGCACCCCACACCTCCCTATTCCTCCCCCTTCAAGGTGAAGAAGCAATGGGCCAGGGATTGTTTCCTAGGACATTGGAATGGATGCTGCTAAAATTCAGCATCACCCGTTTATTGCTTATTCTTCATTTTTAAATTCTCGTAGAAATGTAAAATGGCAAAGTTTCATTGTCGCTGCTCGCTGTGGACTTCAGCCAGAAATGAGATCTATTGCTTATTTTGCTAATCAGCTCTTTCCATATCTGCATGCTCATTTTCTGATAGCTGATGAGGCGACAAGGTCATTGGACGTACAAGTACTTATTTAAAAACAGACATGAGAGTGAGATGGAGGTTAGTTGGGTCTATCAGAGCTGTCAATCAATTAATGAAAATTATTGAGCAAGGACACTGTGGGGGAAGTGAACAGAAGGAAGGAAAATGACCATGGAGACACAACATAGGGAAAACGACAGAACTGACTAACTGTGCTCACGTGAGTGCTAAAAACAGACATGCTCACATCCCAAGTGAGAGACAGCTCCGAGAAACACAGCGAGTGGAGTCTCTGCCACTCTAAAGCCTCAGAAGCTGACAGCCCAGGGCTTTTGCCCAGAGGTATACCCTGAACAATGCCTTTTCTCAGACGTGGAGGGGAGAGGTGTCATGCTGGATGGGATGAATATTTTATTAATGTGCTAAATACCTGTGGCCAAGCTTTCAAGTGGTTTAAAGACATTGTTATTCAGACCAAAATTTGGACTAAATGCAGGCCACACAAGTACAAATAGCCTCTTTTTTCAAGGAGGGGAAATAAGGGTCCCTACCTGTAACTGTACAACAGACATGGACGGCAAAACGAAGCTAGGGAATGCTCTGTAAATGGCCACTCTGTCACTACTGCTCACCATGTGCTGGTACATTCCAATCATCAGCACAGGCGAGAAATAATTCATAACTTCGTCCTTGGGGGAAAGAAAGGAGGGATAAAATTATATATAAAAGAGTGGAAGGAGAGAAAAAGGAGAGAGAGCGAGCCTGAGGAATGCGGGAAGAAGGGAGAAAAAATTGCTGGTATGCTGGTGTGAATGAAAGATAGTGAGGCAGAAAAATGAAAAGGCTGCAAAGTCAGAAACGGGGAGATACTGACACCAAATCTCTGCAAAGCGTTCAAAATTCTCCAGCTGCCACGCTTTTAATTTGCTACCATTCTAATTAAAATGCAAATTAAATTTATAATTAGCATCAGCGCTTTCTAAAGAAACCTCCTTGTGCGCTGCACAAACATATGGGACGATGCTGTAGTGTAAAGTTTGTAAAACAGAAGTAATGCACAAAGTGGTGGTGGTGGGGAGTGGAGGATTTTTTTTTCTTTTCCCTGGGAAACAAGTTTTGTGCTGACTCGGGGTTGGCCTAAAGGAATGGCAGCGGTTCTTAGAGGAGGGTTGAAGTGAGTGAGTGTCCCATTGCAACAAAAGGATTGCTGAATATGGAAGACGGACTGGGCTGTGACTTTGTGTTGAATCAGGTGTCAAGGGTGACCCTGTGTGTCATCAGGATTGTATAGGAGATGCCAAAAGGCAAAAGGGGTCAAAGCTTCTAATCAAAAAGTCTATGGCCAAAATTAACCGCTGCTTGCTTCCAGATAATTAATTTAAAAATTGATGGGGAACAAAGTACCAAAATTACCTCATGATTCGAACACATATCGTGTTTTCAAGATAAACTGTCCCTCCAAGTTGCTGTTCAACGCTGAGGGTGTGTGGAGACCTGAGAGCCATGTTAACTAAATACAGAATATATGTGGCACTTAATTTGCAGAGATCCTCACTGAGTATGCTAGTTTTCCCATCATAATCCTTTAGACATAAATATATAAATTTGGTATTGCTGTTTCTTCTTTTTTTTTCCCCCCCCCCAGAAATACAATTGTGCTGACTGAGCCTCACGGTGCAGAAACAGCTCTGCCTGCAGCTGTAATAGGTAAAGGAAGATTACCCGCAACAAATTTATTCTTATATTCACCATGTTTTGGTTCAAGGGAATCTTTATGAATTTATTTTAAAAAATCTGTGATCCTCATGGTAATTGTGCTTTTTCAGTGGAGGACCCTACCTGCACCTAAGGTCTCTTTAATATTCCAGGGACTCTCCTTTATCTATTAAGCAGGCTCTCCATCAGATATTTAAAAATTTGAATGTAACAGGAATGAATATTTCATAGATGTGTGTTAAGCTGTTATTAAACTATAATGTAAAGCAGGATTGTAGGAATATTTTTATATGTCAAAAAGTCAATTAAAATGATAAGCCTGTAATATCACTATTGTGGTGCTGTGCAAAAATTCATTTCATATGCACAGGAGGTCCTCAACTACCTAGCATTTGGGTGTGAAGCAGGTCTGTTACATATTCAGAGGCCTGTGTACTTCAATTTCATTAGTAACACTTAGGTCCATTTTTGGCAGAGATTAAGTGGAGAGCTACGGAGGATAAATCTTACCCGACTTGATTTTTATTTAGTATTACAAAAACAGCATTAGGCATTCCTAAAGGTAGGTGCTTACCTAAATGCGTCACAGATTCATTTGAAAATAAATGTCAATCCCTAGGAGCGTAAGGTGTCTATAATAAAGTCTGTAGGAAGGCTGCCACCATTGTCTTGAGTTAAAAGTAATATAGTGTCTGTTGGAGAAAAAATCACACAATGGTAAAGACAGAGGAGGAAATTAAAACTATTGCTAACTATAATAATATAATGCTTTCAAAAACACAGCTTCCTATCTGTAGGCTTTAGAAGAAAAATAAATTTTGTGCAGGATGTGTGGGGAGGTGCTTATTTTTAAATTTTTCTACCTTCATGCTTAGGAAGAAATATTTAGAAATACAGTTGGTGGAATTATGTCCACATGCCATACTAAAAGTTAAATGCTTTCCCAAACTTTCTTTGATCATCAAATCTTCCCTCAGCAATGGCCACTGTCAAAAATGGGATGTTAAAAGATGATCTGCTTGACAGGTTTGACATAACTCAATTAATCAAGACTTCGCCAAAGAAAGAAAAATAGTTCTACCAATATATTGATGAAGGGTGTCTTCTTACATTCACAGAGTAGAAGTTCCTTATTTTTTCCTGGTGTCTAAGGAGAATGCAGGCCTCCAAAATAAGTCTTCTGTGTGACAGACAAAAGACCGAAAACTGTGGCATAAAAGCATTTCTTTGTTTAATTTCTAATTGTTGTCCTCCTCTTATTCAGAAAATGAAGTCACCTTTGTCGTGGTTTCATGAACCGCTGGGTAATCAAAATTATTATGCCGCCACCTGTTGTCTGTTAATTATTCTGAGAAGATACTCATAAATCATAACACCGGACAATAAATCAAACTGTCAGTTCTCAGGTCAAAGGTTACCCATGAAAAGTTATAGGTCACCCACAGGGTGTGAAAGAGCAGGGTTTTAGAGCATCACTCATTGTCAAGCACTGTTGGGAGAAGTGCCATCGAAACAAAAGGAAAACTGAAGTACAGAAGAATTCCAGCCAGGGGACAGGAGGAGTCGATCCAACATTGCACATCCAACTACCAGTGAGATCCTCTCTCCAGGTCTCAGAGATTTGCTGCTCCTTCAGAACCTTGTTGCAAACACCGTCCCCTTTGGAAAAGCCTGAGGAGCTGTAGTGTTAGAACATTATCTTCTCTTTTTCAT
This sequence comes from Theropithecus gelada, assembly GCF_003255815.1. NCBI lineage: Eukaryota > Metazoa > Chordata > Mammalia > Primates > Cercopithecidae > Theropithecus > Theropithecus gelada. Next base: position 15,413,705 of record NC_037675.1, read on the forward strand.
GTTCACTGGAGAATATGCTGGAGAAGTTCACATCCTACTGCATTATTCATCAGCACAATCAGAATATGTCAAACTGGAGTTGATTGGAGGATGCTTCTGATTGTCTTACTTCCTAAATTAATTTGGTTTGGAATACGCTTTCCTTGTGCTGTGACAAGAACTTCAACTGCATTTAATATTTTCAACTCATTTATTTTCAGTCCCCTGTATTTAAAATAACATCGTCACTTCAAACCAGTGTGCATTGATGGATATCCTTGATTTAAAACCTGGCTAGGGGTAAATTATTTCTGATGTGGTGGGAGCAACCTTAGGATAAGGCATAATAAAGATGTTATGATAAAGTAGGCAGGGAACAGAAATAGCATTTCAGTTGTGAGATGCATTGCCTGTTGTTTGAATTAAATTCTGTAAAATGGACATTGTGCTTTCATTAAACATTTCTCTCCAAAATATTATTTTTTATTTTGCTTTGCATTAATTTGCTATTTTCTACTCCAATAACCATGGCTGTCCTCATGAGGAATAGAAGTACAACCAGAGGGTCCACTTGGGTCTGATTTTTTTAAAGGACACACCAGTTTGTGTTCAAACCGTAGACCTGAGAATGCGTACTCAAAAAGAATATACCCCAAAACATAAGCAGCTTCACTTTGTTCCTTCAACCTGGCAAATCATTATCATCCCATTTTTAATTGATGAAAGTCAGTCTCAGAACATAAATGATTTCTCAGGTAGCAGTGGAGGTCAAAGCACATTCACTGATCCAACCTTAACTATGCCTTCAAATTTGTACCCATGAATCTAAGGGTTTAATTCAAACATCACAATGAAGGGCATCATGGATGCTGAAGCCCACAATGTAGTAAATTCAAGAGTTAACCATCAAAAATTGTACATAAGGACAATATCATAAAATAGGAAAGTCCTGTTATTTGACAATTCTCTCATCATAATGGAAGTTGTTGAAGCTATTCTGATAATCTTTACATTTTTCGCTGTGTTAACATTTGGGCATGTGAGTCCAGGTTGCTGAAGCAGAAACTGTGAGCAGTGACTTTCCCAGTTTTCTCTCAGAGTACAATTGAGAGCTTGCATCCATTTGACAGGCATGCATTGAGGGCATGCTGGAAGCTGGGTAGAATAGTAGGTACCAGAGGTAGAGCCAGACTAAGACAAGCTCCTCTTGGAGCTGAGAGTCCAGTAGACCTCTCTGTCCAGCAGATCCCTTAGATCCTGTCCCTTGGGGGAAAGCTTAGGCTGATTTATTTTCCTTGGAAGGAGCTGGCTATGCCTATGCCCAGAGTGTGGAAAATCAGTCACTCTCCACAATGAGGGTGTATCCAGTCATCGGAAAGACCACAGAAACCCTTCTACAGAAAGTTTGGATAATGGACCACTAAGCCCTGTTACAGGCTGAACTGTGTTCCCCTAATATTCATATTTTGAAGCCCCAAACCTCAATGCCTCAGAATGTGAATTTATTTGGAGATAGGACCTTTACAGACGTCATTAGGTTAAAATGAGATCAGATAGGTAGGCTTTAATCCAATATGACTTGTGTCCTTATAAGAAGAGGATGGGACACCAGGGCCACATATGCACAGAGAAAGGACCATGTGAAGAGCCAGCAGGAAGGGTGGACATCTACAGGCCAGGGAGAGAGGCCTCAGAAAGAAACAACCTTGCAGATACCTTGATTTTGGACTTCTTGCTTTCAGAACTGTGAGACAATAAATTCCCTTGTTTAAGTTACCCAGTCTGTGATCCTTTGTGATGGTTGCCTGATATGGTAAGTCTGTGTCCCCACTCAGATCTCATCTTGAACTGTAGCTGCCATAATTCCCACAGGTTGTAGGAGGGACCTGGTGGGAGATAATTGAATCATGGGGGTGGTTTCCCCCATACTGTTCTCGTGGTGGTGAATAAGTCTCATGAGATCTGATTGTTTTATAAGGGGTTTCACCTTTCACTTGGTTCTCATTCTTCCTGCCTGCCACCATGTAAGACGTCCCTTGCTCTTCTGCCATGATTGTGAGGCCTCCTCAGCCACGTGGAACTGTGAGTCAATTCAGCCTCTTTCCTTTGTAAATTACCCAGCCTCAGGTATGTCTTTATTAGCAGCATGAGAACAGACTAATACACTGCCTTAGCTGACTAATACAGGTCCTTCCTGATGCAAGGGAAGATGTCCGTATGCACGAGTATCTAGAGAAGCAGGAAGTTCTGAGGACAAGAAAGCATGCTCTGTGAGAATCCAGGAATACCATACTCTTCAGGGGAAATCCCTGATGTCATGGATAAGCCATTGGTGGGGAGAACACCGTGGAGATTCCTGCCTGACAGGCTGCTGCAGGAGCTTGGGAGATCATCCCAAGTGCAGCTCAGACAGGGGACACCGCAATTTTCCAGCGTGGGCACGGGTCAGAGTATGGCATTCACTGCCCTGCCCCTGGTAACCCTGCTGTTTCTCATGCCAGGCACACTGCTAACCTAGGTTCCACACATATTTCTCCCACTGCCTGAAAAGCCTTCTCCAGAGTGTCCCTGGCTCTCTCTCTTACTTCATTCAGGCCCTGCTTAAAAGGAGATGACTTCCCTGGCCATCATCTCTAAAAGAACCCCCACCATCACTCTTTGTCTTCTTACCTTGCTTTACTTTTCTTAATAACACTTACCACTACCTGAAATTACAGGTAGTTGTACAAGAATATACTGCAGGAGAATTGGGACCTTGTCATTTTTGTTCCCTACTGCACTGCAGTGCATAGAAGAGTGCTTACCACATGAATAAAGACCTTCCAGTGTGACGGTGGTGGTGAGCACTAAATAAGCTCCCTGCAAGAGAAGTGCTTACAACAGTGCTTGACACACAGCAGGGCTGCAGGCACACAACAGGGCTGTAGAAACTTAGACCGTCATGGATGGAGACATCATGCCAAGGGTTTCCATCCAGGAGACATGGGGTTTGTCAACAAATCCACTTGAAAAACTTGAACGCAATGCATATGTCTGTTGAATGATCCTTCTATCGTTTGTATTCTTGTTATCCCAATAAAACTTCAGTTTGTTTTTTTTGTGGCCAGAATATGTAAAGTCAAGGGAGTTGTTAGTTGTCAACAAAATACAAAAATACTCTTCCAGGATCTCTTTGCTGAAGTCTGGTGTAGGAAACATAAATAAGACATTGTTGGATACATGTACCACTGACCCAGGTTTCCGTAACAGTCACATTCTTGTGTAAACACTCAGGCTTCTGGTGCAGAACTAGACCTGTGTATGCTTCGTCCCTACCCAAGCGCCACATCAGCACTTCCGACCAAAATAACTTGCTATATATTAACTGAGAACTTCCACTGTAGACAGACATTGTGTGACAGGAAAGGTATATTCTATCATTATCATTATTCCCATTTATCATAAGGAAACTGAGGCTTAGAGAACATTTATGAAATAAATTCTATGTTTTTAAGTATAGAGAAATCCCTCTCTTGAGGAATTATTATTAGGACATCTTGGTGACCCTCGTGTTCTTGGACAACAGTTTTGTGACCCAGCTTCATCATATATTCAGTGAGAAATCTGAACTAGATTGGAGACTGGCAAACAATGAAACTCATTGCATATATTGATCAACTTTAGGCTTTGCTAATAAAGTTTTATTAGATTATACCCATACTTATTCATGTACTTTCTAAGGTTGCTTTGGTGCTGCAACTGCATAGTTGAATGCTTGCAGATAGTACATTTACTAACAGGCTCTTTGCAGAAAAAGTTGAGAGTTCAGGACTAGAGAAATTCTAAATTATCTCAGCTATCTAAATTATATTGCCCTATGTCAGAGAGTTGTTATGTCCTCAGAATTTACTAAAGAGTTTTGGGCAGATTTTACTGGCCACATCTACAAATGTTATATTACAGCTTTTCAGAAGCTCTAACTAGTTACAGGTTAGGTAACTCAGACGATGGAATTGTCTTCTTCAGTCGGTATTGCTATTTTAGAGCCAATAACTAATAGGCCAGATAGTATTAGGTTAAAAATGGTGTGGCATTGAATTCCCCTGTATTTTTTTTTTTTTGAGACGGAGTCTCGCTTTGTCGCTCAGGCTGGAGTGCAGTGGCCGGATCTCAGCTCACTGCAAGCTCTGCCTCCCGGGTTTACGCCATTCTCCTGCCTCAGCCTCCTGAGTAGCTGGGACTACAGGCGCCCGCCACCTCGCTCGGTTAGTTTTTTTTTGTATTTTTTAGTAGAGACGGGGTTTCACCGTATTAGCCAGGATGGTCTCCATCTCCTGACCTCGTGATCCGCCCGTCTCGGCCTCCCAAAGTGCTGGGATTACAGGCTTGAGCCACCGCGCCCGGCCTCCCCTGTATTTTTAAATAATAACTTTGTTTGGAACTGAGTTGTGACTGTTAAAATATTTTAAACAGATCAGGAACAGGTGCTCATGCCTGTAAGCCTAGCACTTTGAGAAGCCAAGGCAGGAGGACTGCTTGAGGCCAGGAGTTCAAGACCAGTGTGGGCAACAAACCTGTCTCTACAAAAGAAAAAAACAAAGAAAAACAAGTTAGATGGGCATTATGGAACATACCTGTAATCCCACCTACTTGGGAGGCTAAGACAGGAAGATCATCTGAGCCCAGGAAGTTGAAGCTCCAGTGAGCCAGTGAGCCATGCTCAAGCTACTGCACTCCAGTCTGGGTGACAGAGCAAAATCTTGTCTCAAAAAACAAACAAACAAACAAACAAAATGAAACAGTTTTTACTGAGATGTCTTAAAGGAGAAAACACTGAAAATTTGATCCTTTTTACTATAGTTTTTCTCAAAGATAATTTTACACTAAGAATCCAATTTTGACAATACTATTTGCAACCTTTTACTTTAATTTGTTTTTTCTCCTAGCAATTTATTTGGCAGTTGTTACATTCAATAAACAATAATCCTTCGTAGAGAGAGCTCAATATTGCAGTAGTCAAATAGACACTAACGCATGAAGAGAATTGGCTTATATTGTCAAAGTTTGTAATAAAATTCCTAATAGTCCTGATTTTTTTAGAGGGTTGTAGCTGTTCTGCAGTGGGTTAAAATGCTGCACACTGCCAAGACAATGTCCCTATGTGTACTGAGGCACTACTGTGGCCTTGGAGGGGGATACACTCAAGTTATTTTTGCTTTGAGTATAGGAGGATGCAATCAGCACCGCATTGCAGAAGAAAATGCCTGTTTCTCCTTTTTCATCACTTCTCAACTGTGGTAGAATGGTCAATTTCTGTCTCGCAAAGCTCCTGAGCCAATCCCAATGAGTCTAGAAGTTTGTTCTAGTGTCCCGGTTAAAAGTATTCTAAGGTTCTAAATTCACAAGGAGAGTAGAAAAAGTAATAATTTGAATTTGATTCAAATAATTCAAAAACTTATATGATAACCTCTGGGTAACCACTAAAACAGAAGTAAAATAATGTATGATTAACAAGATAAGAGAAGATCAAGAGTGAGATAATAATATTACTAAACATTAATCCCAAAGAAGGCAAAAAGAAAAGGAGAAAGAAAAATAAGTGGGTTAAATAGAAAAGAAGTATTAGTATAGTAAGTATTAGCATGGTAAGATAATAGATAACAGATATAAACCCAAATATGACCGTAATTATGTTAAATGTAAACTGAGTACATAATCTCTAAAGTATGTAGTCAATTGAAAGAAATAAAAACAAAAACCCACCTAGAAACAACTTTTAAGAGAAACACCTAAAATAGAAGGATGCAGAAAGTTTGAAAATACAAGAATTGAAAAAGATATTACATATGTACACTAACCAAAATATAAATATACTAATACTACTATTGGACAAACTAGATTCTAAAGCAGGAAGCATCACTAGAAACAAAGAGGAAAAATTTTGTGATGAAAAGTGCTCAATTTACTAGATACATATAATAACTTTAAACATGTATATGTACAATAACATAACTTCAAAATACATAAAACAAAACTGGCATAATTATGAGAAATGGACAAATCCATGAGAGTACTAGAATTCAACACATTATATCTGATAGAACTAGCAGATAAAAAATTGGCAAGTTCATAGAATATCAAGACAATTAACAAATCTGACCAACTGATATATTTAACACGTAATTTTACATGTGCAATATTACTGCATTTGCTATGGTTTGGATGTGTCCTTTCCAAAGTTCAGGTGTTTGCCGATGTGATAGTATTAAGCAGTAGGATTTTTAAGATGTGATTAGGCCAATAGGCCTTCTCCCTCCTGAAAGGGATTAAGACCCTTATAAAAAATGCTTCATGCAGCATTTGGTGAGATGCCCTTCCACCTTCCATCACGAGAGAACACTGCAATCCTCCTTGTCAAGGGGTGCAGCCCTCACCAGACAACCTAACCTGCCAGTACCTTGATCTTGGACTTCCCAGCCTCCACATCTATGAGAAAATAAATTTCTGTTCATACAAATTACCCAGTCTCAGGTATTCTGTTATAGTAGCACAAACAGATTAAGATAGAATCCAACGACTACATAAAACATTAAAGCTAAAGCCTTATCATTTTCAAGTGTACATGGAACATGATACGGCCCCATATTTCTCCTGTTGCTAAAACAGGCATATCTCCCTTTGTGTAGCAGATGTTTTGCCCCTTGGGAGGTTCTTCATTTTCTGTTACTTCCCTTGGCCACATCTAAACAAGATATTGAAAAGTGTGCTTTTCTTGCTGGCTAAGGAACTTTCTAAGTCCAATTCCTGGCTGTTGAATACTAGGGGACTGAGGAGTAAGTCTCCAGTGGTAACAGCCCAGGTTCATAGTTTCTCGAGCAACCTGACTCAAAACCTCAGTAGCTTTTGTTTCTTTGATTACAGGCAGGGTCGTGAAGCTTGAAATATTAATTTGTTTTCTTGCCCTTACTCTCATACCACGGTATAACAAGAAGGGCAGGATTGGTCTATCCCAGGAGGAATGAGGTTTTTATCACTGGCATGCCATCGAATTGCCAGCACATGGAAATGATAAAAAGTCAGGCTAATTTTTGGTAGGTTTTGTTATTGTTTTAAAATTCTCTATTGACAACGTACCTCCTTATTATCTAGACATGGGTAGGAATGTTCCCATCACAGAGCCCCTCTCGGTTTGCTAGATCCTATTACTTCTGGTGTTCACGTTATGTAGGGCTATTGCATTAAGCCAGTCAGGCTTCTGTGGGAAAATCACATCCTCAATCTTATCTGTATCAAGCATTATTTTAGTAAACTGAGAGGTTCTGACAGTATCTTTAGGACATTTTTGTTATTGTTTTCAAATTGTTATTGTACATATTTAAGGTGTCCAAGAGGATGTTTTGATACACATATAGATAGTGAAATAGTTACTATGGTTAAGAAAATTAACATATACATCATCCCACATAATTTTGTTGCTATTTTTAATCTGCCTTTTTAATCTGCCTTTGTCCCTCAGAAACTTTTAAAATTTTATCTCTTACTGTGTGGTGTCTAAATGCAAATGACTTTTTAACATTGAAAAACCCGAAATTTCTGGGATCTTGCTAATCAAATAACTCCTTGCAAATCTGCCAGTTTTTCTAAGCTCACCAATTTCTCCTAATACCCTGCCAAATGTAGCTATTCACCGCTGACACTAAGAACTGAGGTGTGTCTTCCATTTCTTCCCCTAAAGCTACAAGTTTCCTAGGCAAGTAGTCTGCTTTCCAAGTATTCAAAGGTGTACCATGTTTTATGCTACCGTGTAATATGTGTAGTCATTTCAAATCAGTTTCCTCACCACCTTCACTTTCCAGCATTTGACATAATTTCCTAACTGTCCAGGTTTCTGCTGTGGTGACAGTTTCAAACCTTCAGTGAAAGTTTAAGGTATGAAACTTATGTTTCACCCATTAAAATGTCCAGTAGTTTAGGCGAATCTCCATGCTGAACATCTGAGAAGCCAGCTTCTTCAATCTTGTGGCTCTGTTCTATTAACAAAGGCCTCAATTCTTTTCATCACAGAGAGGTGGAAGTTTGCAAAGGAGTTTTCCTCTGCCTCAATGCAGTAGCAACATACGCCCTCAGGCAGAGCCAGTCAAATGGCTGTCTCACGGTGAGGAAGTAAGAGGACGATAGGAAGCTCACCTATGAAAGGAAGGTCAAGTACTTGGGAGCACTAGTAATGTTTCTTCGAGATGGGTGCTATAGTCTCCATTTTACACATGGACAAACTGAAGCTCAGGGACATTAAAAGGATTTTCCCAAGACTCTAGGTTTTAGTAATTAACAAGGCCCAAAATCAAACCCAGATCAGTCTGATAATTTACTATGTGACTCACTTCTCCAATGTGTTCTTCTCTTATTTTAGATATTTTGACATCAGATTTTTGTCACACGAGTGTCACTTGAAGATTTAAGTGCTAAGTAAGAAATGTTTCTCCGTAAGACCACAATGGCATGTGCGCGCTCTCTCTCTATATATATGTATACATACATACATATATACTCACACATATATATAACAATTCTGTTTATGTTTAGAATACATACATTTTTCAGTGACTAATAGGTTAGAAACTTTCCTCTGAGAAATGTGTATAGTTGTCTCTCAATGTCCCTGGGGGTTTGGTTCCAGGATCTCCACAGGTGCCAAAATCCAAGCACACCAAAATTCAAGAATGCTCAAGTCCCTAACATAAAGTGGCTGTATACCTCAAATCATCTCTAAATTACTTATAATATTAAATACAAAGCATATACATCACTTCATGTGCTTAAATTCAGTTTTGGTTTTTGAAACTTTGTAGAACTTTTTTCCCCAAATATTTTCTATCTCTTGTTGGTTGAACTCATGGATCTGAGGGCTGACAATATTCATTTTATGTGTATCTTCTTTGCAAAATACACACATTGGCTCAGCATTTGCTGCCAATGGGTTAGCTTGCCCAGCACCGTAAGGGATATGACTGCCTTGCAGGGAGCATTGGTAGGTTTTGTAGCCTCATTTTTGCAACAGGAAGATGTAGGAAGAACCAATGCCTGGAGCAAAAGGCATGGCTTAGTTGGTGAGCAGAACTGTGTCGTGAGACACTTAGCTAAGAAGGGCGTAAGTAGGAATCACTAGATATGAAGTTACAGGAGAACAACCAGAGGGATTAGTTGACAGAATAATGGTTGAGAGGATGGAAGTTGCCAATTGATATTAAGATGCCAGAAACCAAGGAGGTGTGTGTAGGGGGTATAATACAAGGGAGAATCAAACCATCAGTAAGTAATTGTAGTAGCTTGTTTTGACAGCTAAAATCTGCCTTTTTGTATGTGCATTCTACCATGTCTGTTTGGGAAAACAGTGGCTGCTGCCTGAAAATTTTGCCTCTAACAAATTGTATTACTTTGAGACTGTATAAAAAGGGCGTCATATATTGGATATATAGGTATACCTTATCTGAAATTCACGTTTTAAAAAATCTTTTTAAATCCCTAGAGCATAAAGGCATAAAGCAAAAGCCCAATCTTTTGTCTGAATTCTTTTTACTTTTTAAAGTTATTTTATTGTGTTTTTAAAAAGTACCTCAAGTTTCTTTTAATGATTTTGTCATATTTCAAAGCATAAAAAAGTAAAAAAAAAAAACCAAAAAAAAAACCCTGTAAATATCGTCTTTTAAAAATTGCCATGATTCTATTAGGTAAATATCATGCCAAATACATTGTATTTATATGTTAATGTTCAGATACAATAATATATAGGCAAATAATCTTATAAGAAATGATTGCATATTACTTGCACAGCATTAAAATAAAAATTGTTAAAGTTCATTTTTCTTGACTTTAACATAAAAAAGGAAACTAAAGAAATTGCTGGACTTTATATATATTCTTCATACATCCTGTAGGAAATCTCTAAGGAGAGAAAGGAAACAAAGAGAAAAGGAAGGAAACATAAAGAGGTTGAAGGCATTTTTTCATAGCACATTTCAACTTTGGATAATTTTAATTGATTACTTGCTCTGAAAGAGGGAAAAATGGTACTATAACTTTTTTTTAAAAAAGTTCTCTTTCCTCATCTCTGACTTTTATTAGTTATAAAGTAACTTTTTTGTTGTCAGGACTTTTAACATTTGGATTCTGTTCTATATTCATATTTGTTTAAAGTTAACATTCAACATAATATTAATATATAATATTAAATATAATATTCACAGTTCTTTAAATATAATTCTATACAAAAATAAATGGGTTCAAGGCTTACTTTTTTTGTGGGGGGCGGGGGTTGGTGGGACAGAATATCACTCTTATTGCCCCTGATGGAGTGCAGTGGCATGATCTCTGCTCACCACAACCTGAGCCTCCTGGGTTCAAGTGATTCTCCTGCCTCAGCCTCCTGAGTAGCTGGGATTACAGGCATGTGCCACCATACCTGGATAATTTTGTATTTTTAGTAGAGATGGGATTTCTCCATGTTGGTCAGGCTGGTCTCAAACTCCCGACCTCAGGTGATGTACCTGCTTTGGCCGTCCAAAGTGCTGGGATTACAGGCGTGAGCCACCGTGCCTGGCCAAGGCTTACTCGATCATGGATTCATATCATGCTTGACTGGGCTTCATCTTCAGGTAGGTGTTATTTTTGCTGTTGTTAAAGTCTCATGGGGGCTGCTAACTGGAGGTTATACATAATTGCAAATGTTGCTACATTTAAAGGGCAATTTACCTGGATATACTTTTTGAAGATTTTTTTTCCCATCAAGATGATTTTAGGCCTTGCTCTACTATTTCCTGTCCTAAGAATTGCATCTGTCCTTTTATCACAAAATTTAGTGCTTTTTAACTAACTCTTTGGTTTCCAGTGTCAAGTAATGTTTTGAAGAATTAATGGGGTGATAACTTCTGTAGCTAGTTCAACCTGATTGTTGCTTTGATATTTGAAAGGCAGTTATATTTGTGTTTTATATTTGAAAGGCAAATTCTCCATTTCTTTTTTTGTTTTGTTTTGTTTTTAGAGTCAAGGTCTCACTCTGTCAGCAGGCTGGAGTGCAGTAGCACAATTATGGCTCACCTTCTGTTTCTCTTAAGACTTCATATATATTGCTGCATTATCTTCTGATATTGAATCTATATCTATATATCTGCTGAAGGAGTTAAAAGTATGCCCTTTTGGCATATTGATTATTTTGAGTTAAAGGCACTGGAAAAACACCAAGTGCAAAAAAGATCACACTGATTTTCCTTCTGCTTGTTAAAAAGCTGGAGATGAAATTTGCATGTGAAAGATGCCCTCCATATAACAGCAGAAAAGGAACATTCTCATCACCAAGGATAGGAAGCCAAGGCCTAGGAAACAAACCTTGTTAGATGAATCCTTATCCTGCTAGCCACTTCTCCATTCCATTAACTACTCTTGCCCAAGCCCCTTTGCCTTGTTATTTCAATTTTTTAAAATTTTATTTGTTTATTTATTTATTTATTTAAGATGAAGTATTGCTCTGTTGCCAGGCTGGAGTGCGGTTGTGCAATCTCGGCTCACTGCAGCCTCCGCCTCCTGGATTCAAGAGATTCTCCTGCCTCAGCCTCTCTAGTAGCTGGGACTACAGGTGCATGCCACCACCCCAGTTAATTTTTGTATTTTTTTAGTAGAGACGGGGTTTCATCATGTTGTCCAGCATGGTCTTGATCTCTTGACCTCGTAATCGGCCTGCCTCGGCCTCCCAAAGTGCTGGGATTACAGGCGTGAGCCTGCCCTGTTATATTTTTATAGTTTACTACGCTTCACCTAATTCAGTACAAACATGCTCATCTTGAACTGTGTCTTTGGGTCTTCATTTTCTTATGAAGCCTCCTTTGTTACAAAAAACTTGTATTCAATAAATCTGAATGCTCTTCATCTGTTGATCTATCATATGTTAATTTATCTCTCAGTCCCAGCTAACAAACTCTGCCTCCCCTGCAAAGTACATATACACATGTGCATATAGACACATACATATATGTATATACATACATAGACATATATTCATTGTCTATGTGAATACATCTATATTCATATATATGTCTACGTATGCATATGTACAAAATGTATGAGGCAATTCTTTTTATTTAATAAGTAATTTGCTTTCTTTGCCTCAATGTTTGAATGTCCTTAAAGTTTAATATTTAATTATGCTCTACCTTTAATTTAATAATTTTGAAGTTGGGAGAAAATGAACCTTAAAATAGGCAATTACCTTTTCAAGAAAGACTTATTTTATGTCAGAGGTCTTACCGTTAAAGGTTTACAGGGCTGTATGGATAACAGAAATATGTAAAGTAGGTTGGGTTACTTCAAGAGGGAGTGATGGTGCCCATGGTCAATCAGATCAAGAATTATGTATAGTAAAACTCTTAGATGCAATTTTTTAAAAAGAAAAAATGCACAGGTCAAAAATATTTTTTCCCAGTTAGTGATTCTTGGCTTATAACTCGTACAATTTTTCTGTTCTATTTTTATTGTTTTTTTCCATGTTAGGGAGGGTGATCCACTTACATTAGACTATATATTTTTTGTCTTCCATAATTATTATCTTCTTATTGTTAAAATCTTAGTATTTTCTGTCTTTATTGCTGTATCCTCAACCTTTCCTTTACGTTGGCCATTCATCAGTGTTCATTCTCTTCTTTCATTTTGAAAATTCATTCATTAATTTATAAATCGTGTAATTTTAGTCTTCAGTTAATTTTACTTGGAAGCTCTCCTTACATCTCATTGTTATTTTATTATTTAAGTGTTGAGCTCTAGTTTAATTGAATTTATACTATTGTTGTTTCTCTATTGCATCAAGCACTAATAGAAGATTGTCGACTGTGCATTTTGTCAACTGTTTCATAGACTGGGTTCTACATTTGCCTCTTACGTGGAATTTTCCATGTACTTCTCTCTCTTTTTTTCAATAGAATGCGTGCATATTTCCTTGTCATTTATTTTTATCATGTTGGTAGAATGGGTCTCTCTCTGGATTTCTACTTGCTCTGATATAGCGTGGGTGAATACCCGTTGACTCACTTCTAATCTTCTCTGATTCATGTTTATTTTCTCTGTGCTAAGTTTTCCACAGACTAATCGACGTTAGGTTCAGGCAGAAGGAAAAGCCACGTCCCTTAAGTAAAGCTGAAAGCTGGGGCTTTGTTTTCAGAATTAGGCTCTGTATTCCTTTCTGAATTTTTTTGACTTTCTGGTACCAGGGTTTTTGCAGCTAGCAAGGGGGACTGGGATATAATTGGATATAATTCAGATCACTTCCTCAGGGAAGTGTGGCGCTCTGAACCTATGGGTTTGTCAGAGTTGGTCCCAGTTGTTTACTTGCTTAATTTCACTCCAGGGAACTGTTTCCTGTTTCATCCCTTCCAAGGAACTGTTTCCCTCTTTCATGTAAATGAAATCGGCAAGGAAAGACATACCCACAGTCTACAGTCTCTTCGGTTTTAGTTAAAGTACCAAATTGCAAAAGTATAAAATACTATATTTTGGTAGCATTTCGTGGAGACAGATTGATAGGCACCACACCCATCTTTCTCAAATTGCACTAGGAACTTCTACCTCTTCTCATCACTTCACCTTTTGAGTTTTTGATAGGAGTACATTTTCCTTTCCTGATATAGTTGCTTTTGGTAGCTACAAAATCATTATTATTATTACTATGTAGGCATCAGAAGGAGAGAAAGGCCGTCATTCTTTCCCATGTTGCTATCTCTTCTTAGAAATTCTGTCTCTGCCTCTACTCCATGGAAAGGAAATTTATCTTGTTGGAGGGCATGTTTCAACATGTCTGAGAGTTGGAGGAAATGGAACCACTTGGCGATTATTGTAAAATGGTTTCTTGATTACTAATTTGCAGATGCCACACAAATGGGCAGATAAAACTGAAGAATAAAGTAATTTATTGACTTCTCTGGTGAGGTTACCTCAATAGGTTATATCCTGGGGAAAGACTCAATATCAAGGAAATTGTAATGGTTTACAGTGGATGAGGATGGAGTTGACATAAATTGGGGCCATATGTGGTTCCGGGCCATCAGAAAGGAAATCTGAAGATAATGAAGGGGTAGGCACTTTTATGGATAAGATGGGGATGCCTTCTGAGATCTAAATGTTCCAGGTTGTTCATCTCCCTGTGAAAGAACTTCCAGCTTGGCAAATACTAAAATGTGAATTAGACTGGAGGTCACAATGATTAGGAACACTGATAGGTGGGTACAAATGCCACCAGGTTGGCAGATGTAGCATTAAGGCTCAAAATTCTAGTGTGTTAGTCTGTTCTGCAGATCTAGTCTGCTAGTTTGTTTAGTAAGTCTGGTTGTGGCGGGGATTATACCCCTTTTGTTCTTATTTTCTGACTTGCTTATACAGATGGTCCCCGACGTAAGATGGTTGGACTTAGAAACTTTTAACTTTAAGATGGTTTAAAAGCAATATGTGTTCAGTAGAAACCATACTTCAAATACCCATGTAACCATTGTGGTTTTAAATTTCAGTACAGTCTTCAATAAATTACATGATATTCCCAACACTTCATTATAAAACAGGCTTTGTATTAAATTATTTTGCTCACCTGTAGGCTAATGTAAGTGTTCTGAGCATGTTTAAGGAAGGCTACGCTAAGCTATGGTGTTTGGTAGGTTAGTTATACTAAATGCTTTCCATTTCTTAGTATATTCTCAACTTACAATGGGTTTATCATGAGTCAAAGAACATCTGTATCTATCTCACTAAATGAGTGTTTGTAAGCAGTCTCAAATCCTTATCGAAAAAAATGAGGTACAAATGAAGACATATTATAGTGTTTTAATGATGTTATTGTTTACAATGTATTTGAAAAAATCAAGTCCTCTAACTTGGATGAATCTCAGTGCACTTAGGTGTAATGGAGTGGACTAGACACTATCACCAACACTTCCACTGGCTAATCATTCTGAATATATATCGACATAGTTGCATTATTTCTGGTGAACCCTTTTAAAAGATGAAATTTGGACTCAACTTAGAAAAAGTTGTTAGCAAAATGTCATTTAATCTTGGTAGTTGGGCAATGAGGCAGAACGTTTTGCATGTTTGCAGAATAAGCTTCATTTTGATGCATTTGGTTGTACTGATTATATTAATTAACTAACAGCAAGTGTGAAGATTATTTATGATGCATTAAAAATGATTGGACCTTAATTGCTTCCCTGGTAGAACAAGGGACTTGAATTTCAGGGTGAGGTTTGTAAAAAAATTTAGCTTGCTGGTATGCAAATTCAAATTTTAGAATTGGTCCTTTGAAAACAAATGAAATCCCATAATGGGAAATAATTGTGCATAATATTTCCCTCAGAAAGCAGAATTCAGATGTTTTATGTAATTAAGATTTTTTTTTCAGTTTATGCTCATAAAGTGTCTCTATTTTTATTGTTTAAAGATATTCATTCATTTACATTAAGATGTTCATTCATTTATTTTAGGAAATAAAAATATAATTTGGTAATTTGGTATTTGCCTGTAATATCTAAGACCTAGGCATCATGAGAAATAGAAAAAGGCATCACAAGTTAGGCTGTTGATTTCCACGATTTCTTCTCTTAGAACATCCTCAGGTAATTTTACATTTTTAAAACTTAAATATTTTAATTGTATTTTTCAATTGAAATTCTATTCCAATTCCTTTGAAGACTTTTTTTCTCTTCCTTTACAAACTCAGGACTGAATACTTTTCTGTAAAACACGATTCTTTCTTCTTTTGCTTCTGCCTATTTTCTTTTTCTGTTTGGTTATTTATATACCATGGGCACCAGGCAATTTCTGAACGAAAGTTTACGTGGATTCTTCAAGTTTAATAATCCCATAGAACTTGCATTACCTGATACCAACAGTAAATTTATCACACAAGAAAACGCACAAATCTCCAATAAGGAATAAGCCAAGCAGGAATAATATTGAATATGTCACATTTAAAATTTAGCTTACTGGTAAAAGCCAGACTAATCATTTAAAGGAGTCTTTTAAATCTCACATATAATGTGTTTTGTTTCATTTTCTTTGGTGCTAAAGATTTTACTTCTCTTGGTAGGAGGCAGGTGTGTAGTAGATCAAAAGTTAGTGGGAGCAGCAGAGTAATCTACATATCTTAACCAGCATAGCTACTTCAGGCCATAATTATTATAGCTATGGTGAACAGGTTCGCACCTCTGTTTTCTGGTTCTTAATGCATCTAAAATAGAGTCTGAGGCTGCATAGTTTCTATGAATGCATGTGTAATGTCTGTTTGATAAGTGTCTTCTCACACCCTGAGGACTTTTATAGGCAATTTGCATTTCACAATGAGAGAAATCAGCTGGAGAGGGTTTATTGTTTTGTATAATAGAGAGGAGTGTGAAAATATCCCAGTTCTACAGATGGCACTTCTCGTTAGCCTTGAACATATACATGTGCAAGGATTGCTTTATCTTAACTAATACAGCCACCCAAAAGGCTATTTTTAGAGGTGAATTCACAGTTTGGTTGGATTGCAATAATTAGTGGAACTTCTTTAAAGATAGACAGAGTACTTATTTGAACTCCTGGCTGTAGAGTGACTTCATAATACAGGAAAGGAAATTTCCTTTTGTGCTGATCTCTTTTAAACAGTGGATTGCAATATGTCTATAATGCGATCAGCCTGATTTTTAAATAACTCAGAAGACAAACCAGAGACTCCGGAACCAGTACAAATGAAATCATATGCATATGTGAACCAAAAAAGCTATGGTGATAAAACAAAAGCCTCTGCTCTAAAGAGATCTTTGAAAGCAGACCGCTGTGTATAAAAATGCATACCGATGAATAACAAAATCTTATCAGACAACTTCAGGATTCTTGCAATTTATAAACTTAGCTTGAGTGTCGCAGCATTTCATCTTCAAGTTGGATATTAACTTCCAAATTTGTCCAGGGATTAATGAAAAATGATTCCTGTGAAACCCCATCTCTACTAAAAATACAAAAATTAGCCGGGCGTGGTGGCGGGTACCTATATCCGAGATCGCACCACTACACTCCAGCCTGGGCAACAAAAGGGAAACTTTGTCTCAAAAAAAAAAAAAAGAAAAGAAAAGCAATTCCTATTGATTGACGGATAGTACTACTGCCCAGTTTAAGTAAGTATTTATATTTATATTGTCATGAAAAAAACAATCAAATAGCTCAGCAGTTCTCAAACTTTTGGTCTCAGGATCTTTTTTCCACTCTTAAAAGTTATTGAAAATTCCAGAAAGCCTTTGTTTGTTACAGTTATATCTCTGTGTGTGTCTGTGTGTGTATGTGTGTGTGTGTGTGTGTGTGTGTGTGTATTTACCAGATTAGAAGTCAAAACTCATATTTACTTTACATGTTTAAAAGTAACTTTAAAATAATAATATGAAACCCATTACATGTTAACATACACAACACTTATAATAGAAAAACAAAAATAATAACAAAAGTGGCATGTTGGTAATTTTTACACATCTCCTTAACGTCTGGCTTAGTAGAAGGCAACTGGGATTTCATATCTGCCTTTAAAATCAATCTATTGTGGTACATTCTTTTGTTGAACTATATGAAGAACACTTAGCATTACACATACATTTAGCTGGATGAGGGAGAAGCATTTTAATAATTCTTCCATCAAGCCTGTAATCCCAGCACTTTGGGAGGCCGAGATGGGCGGATCACGAGGTCAGGAGATCGAGACCATCCTGACCAACACGGTGAAACCCCGTCTCTACTAAGAAATACAAAAAATAGCCGGGCGAGGTGGCGGGCGCCTGTAGTCCCAGCTACTCGGGAGGCTGAGGCAGGAGAATGGCGTGAACCCGGGAGGCGGAGCTTGCAGTGAGCTGAGATCCGGCCACTGCACTCCAGCCTGGGCTACAGAGCGAGACTCCGTCTCAAAAAAAAAAAAAATAATAATAATTCTTCCAAATAGTATGGATGCTCTTCTTTGATATTACACCAAAACTCAACAAATGGTAGTTTAAAAGATTAATTGCAAAATAGAATCATAAATGATATTAATAAACATTAATAAGCTCTGGTTACATTAAAATTATTTGAATGAATCTTGCACTTTGAATGGATGTTTTATCCATATATAATTTTATATCATTATGCATTGACTATTCGTAAAATATTAGCTTACTAAGTTATGTAGCTACCATAAATGTTGACATATTTTATTATAAAATATTTAAAAACCTACATTCATTAACATTACCATTGACATTAGCAAAGTCTTTAAGTTTTGAGAAGCTATCATGCTTGTGGAAGTGGACCCAAATTTTTCAAACTTCTCATATTTGCTTGATAGCTCAACTTTTCTTGGCAACAAAAACTGTCAATGGCTTTTCTTGAAGGGATAGGATCACACAGTTAATTTCTAAAAAAATGGTTTCCCAAATATCTAAGACAAAATAACAATATTTTGTCTGTCAGTAATTATTTTAGTTAAAAATAATATTTTATGAACTGCAACTCAAATGCCAGTGCGTTTTCTAGTGACAACCATTTGACAGACATCACGAGTGCTTGGTACATACTGCCCATTCTGTTGAGCAGAAATTAAAAAATAAATAAATCTCTACGTGTGGGCCAAACTTCTATAAAAGTAATCATGTTTACTGCTCTTTCAAGGACCTTCTTAAGTAAAATTGTCCTTTCTTTTTTTTATCAAGGAGTGTGTGATGGTGAAGAATATAGGCAAGTTGAGGCTGGTGCCATGGCCTTGTTTCAAGCAATAGCATCAGCAGTTTTATGCTCCATTGATTTTGCAAAATGAACGCAAATGATAACACGGTGAAAGTGGAAATAATGTCTTGGTATTATTATGAGAGTAGGTGTGAACTCACAAATCCCCTGAAGATGTCTTGGAAACCATCAGGAGTTTGCAAACCGCATCTTGTAAACCATTGACATCTCCAAGCACATGTCATAAAATACTCACTCCATTTGTGTCTTTCCAGTCTTTCCTAATGGATGAAGGAAATCTCCCTACTTTGAGTGTTCCAAAATTTTTCACCTATTCAATTTGGGTCTCTGACTTTGACCTAATCATTAACATGAGAGATTCACTAGAACAAAGAAGGGACTTCTAAAGGTAATTCTTAAATACCACTAAATGTTGCCATATATACACCAAAAAAACCCAAATAGCAGCATGTTTTACCTGTCATTTGTGAGTCACGATCAAATCAGAAAGAGAAAAACTACCTGAGGTATTTTAAAAGATATAAGTTAAAGCTATAAGTGAATTGTTTAATATAGGGAAATATTTGAGGGCCAAAAGAACAAAAAGACAGTATTTTAGCCTACTAAAAAAGATAATTACAGGCTGGGCAGGGTGGCTCAGACCTGTAATCCCAGCATTTTGGGAGGCGGAGGCAGGTGGATCATCTGAGGTCAGGAGTTCGAGACCAGCCTGGCCAACATGGTGAAACCTCGTCTCCACTAAAAATACAAAAATTAGCTGGGCGTGGAGGCTGGCACCTGTAATCCCAGCTACTTGGGAGGCTGAGGCAGGAGAATTGCTTGAACCTGGAAGGTGGAGGTTGGGGTGAGCTGAGATCGTGCCACTGCACTCCAGCCTGGGCGACAGACTGAGACTCTGTCTCAAAAGAAAAAAAAAAAAAAAAAGGTAAATACAGAGCACAAGAGCTCGCTGATAATGCCCTTGGAATATGGTGCTCAAAGCTCTGCAGGACTTACTATCCTGCTTCTGCTGCTGCTTCTAAGGTGGGGAAAGAAAGCTGGAGGCTGGAGCCAACCGCTGCTGTTGGGGCAAACGTCTAACTGCCAGTGCTGCGGGGATGATGATAGTAAACAGCCAAAAAGCAAAAAGAAAAGTTAAAGAAAAAAAGGGAAGGGAGAAAGTGACTTTTCTTTGACTTCCATGTCCCATTCTCCATCTAGAGCTTCCCGTTGTCAGAACCGAGGACAAAGTCAGCATTAAAGGAATCAGTAAAATGTAATTTGCCCAGTCTCAGCCCTATTATTGCATAGCAGAATATAGGAGCTTAGGTTGGTAACTGAGTGACAATAAACAAATAACTAGCATGGTCACCTCTTTGGATACTCAGGACCAATACTCACCCTTCTACATGTGTTTGAACTGCCATGCAACAGTAACAATTTTACCCTTTGCTCTAACAGGAAGACAGTCTCTCCTGCAAACAAAGGTGTTTCCATCCATGCCCCCACAAGCAGAGATTCAAAATGCTAATAGTGATGGCACCTACCTCATGGAAAAGTCACTGAACGCATATCTGGAAGATGTTTTTTCCTGTTCCAAAGTATTTTTTTATTATTATTATACTTTGAGTTCTAGGGTACATGTGCACAACATGTAGGTTTGTTACATATGTATACATGTGTCATGTTGGTATGGCACACCCATTAACTTGTCATTTAAATTAGGTATATCTCCTAATGCTATCCCTCCCCTCTACCCCCACCCCATAACAGGCCCCAGTGTGTGATGTTCCCCTTCCTGTGTCAAAGTGTTCTCATTGTTTAATTCCCACCTATGAGTGAGAATATGCGGTGTTTGGTTTTCTGTCCTTGCGATAGTTTGCTGAGAATGATGGTTTCCAGCTGCATTCATGTCCCTACAAAGGACATGAACTCATCCTTTTTTATAGCTGCATAGTATTCCATGGTGTATATGTGCCACATTTTCTTAATCAAGTCTGTCATTGATGGACATTTGGGTTGGTTCCAAGTCTTTCCTATTGTGAATAGTGCTGCAATAAACATATGTGTGCATGTGTCTTTAGAGCAGCATGATTTATAATCCTTTGGGTATATACCCAGTAATGGGATGGCTGGGTCAAATGGTATTTCTAGTTCTAGATCCTTGAGGAATCGCCACACTGTCTTCCACAATGGTTGAACTAGTTTACAGTCCCACCAACAGTGTAAAAGTGTTCCTATTTCTCCACATCCTCTCCAGCACCTGTTGTTTCCTGATTTTTAATGATCGCCATTCTAACTGGTGTGAGATGGTATCTCATTGTGGTTTTGATTTGCATTTCTCTGATAGCTAGTGATGATATGCATTTTTTCATGTGTCTGTTGGCTGCATAAATGTCTTCTTTTGAGAAGTGTCTGTTCATATTCTTTCCCCACTTTTTGATGGGGTTGTTTGTTTTTTTTTTCTTGTAAATTTGAGTTCTTTGTAGGTTCTGGATATTAGCCCTTTGTCAGATGAGTAGATTGCAAAAATTTTCTCCCATTCTGTAGGTTGCCTGTTCACTCTGATGGTAGTTTCTTTTGCTGTGCAGAAGCTCTTTAGTTTAATTAGATCCCATTTGTCAATTTTGGCTTTCGTTATCATTCCTTTTGGTGTTTTAGACATGAAGTCCTTGCCCATGCCTATGTCCTGAATGGTATTGCCTAGGTTTTCTTCTAGGGTTTTTAGGTTTTAGGTCTAACATTTAAGTCTCTAATCCATCTTGAATTAATTTTTGTATAAGGTGTAAGGAAAGGATCCAGTTTCAGCTTTCTACTTATGGCTAGCCAGTTTTCCTAGCACCATTTATTAAATAGGGAATCATTTCCCATTTCTTGTTTTTGTCAGGTTTGTCAAAGATCAGATGGTTGTAGATGTATGGTATTATTTCTGAGGGCTCTGTTCTGTTCCATTGGTCTATATCTCTGTTTTAGTATCAGTACCATGCTGTTTTAGTTACTGTAGCCTTGTAGTATAGTTGGAAATTAGGCAGTATGATGCCTCCCGTTTTGTTCTTTTGGCTTAGGACTGTCTTGGCAATGTGGGCTGACTTTTGGTTCCATATGAACTTTAAAGTAGTTTTTTTCAATTCTGTGAAGAAAGTCATTGGTAGCTTAATGGAGATGGCTTTGAATCTATAAATTACCTTGGGCAGTATGGCCATTTTCACGATATTGATTCTTCCTATCCATGAGCATGGAATGTTCTTCCATTTGTTTGTGTCCTCTTTTATTTCATTGAGCAGTGGTTTGTAGTTCTCCTTGAAGAGGTCCTTCACATCCCTTGTAAGTTGGGTTCCTAGGTATTTTCTTCTCTTTGAAGCAATTATAAATGGGATTTCACTCACAATTTGTCTCTCTGTTTGTTATTGGTGGATAAGAATGCTAGTGACTTTTGCACACTGATTTTGTATCCTGAGACTTTGCTGAAGTTGCTTATCAGCTTAAGGAGATTTTGGACTGAGATGATGGGGTTTTCTAAATATACAATCATGTCATCTGCAAACAGGGACAATTTGACTTCCTCTTTTCCTAACTGAATGCCCTTTATTTCTTTCTCATGCCTGATTGCCCTGGCCGGAACTTCCAACACTATGTTGAATAGAAGCGGTGAGAGAAGACATCCCTGTCTTGTGCCAGTTTTCAAGGGGAATGTTTCCAGTTTTTGTCCATTCAATATAATATTGGTTGTGGGTTTGTCATAAATAGCTCTTATGATTTTGAGATATGTTCCATCAATACCGAATTTATTGAGAGTTTTTAGCATGAAGGGCTGTTGAATTTTGTCAAAGGCCTTTCTGCATCTATTGAGATAATCATGTGATTTTTGTCTTTGGTTCTATTTATATGCTGGACTATGTTTATTGATTTGCATATGTTGAACCAGCCTTGCATCCCAGGGATGAAGCCCACTTGATCATGGTGGATAAGCTTTTTGATGTGCTGCTGGATTCGGTTTGCCAGTATTTTATTGAGGATTTTTGCATCAATGTTCCTCAGGGATTTTGGTCTAAAATTCTCTTTTTTTGTTGTGTCTCCCAAGCTTTGGTATCAGGATGATGTTGATCTCATAAAATGAGTTAGGGGAGATTCCCTCTGTTTCTATTGATTGGAATAGTTTCAGAAGGAATGGTACCAGCTCCTCCTTGTACCTCTGGTAGAATTCGGCTGTGAATCCATCTGGTCCTGGACTTTTTTGGTTGGTAGGCTATTAATTATTGCCTCAATTTCAGAGCCTGTTATTGGTCTATTCGGGGATTCAACTTCTCCTGGTTTAGTCTTGGGAGAGTGTATATGTCAAGAAATTTAACCATTTCTTCTAGGTTTTCTAGTTTATTTGCATAGAGGTGTTTATAATATTCTCTGATGGCAGTTTGTATTTCTGTGGGGTCGGTAGTGATATCCCCTTTATCATTTTTTATTGCATCTATTTGATTCTTCTCTCTTTTCTTCTTTATTAGTCTTGCTAGCAGTCTATCAATTTTGTTGATCTTTTCAAAATACCAGCTCCTGGATTCATTGATTTTTTGGAGGGTTTTTTGTGTCTCTATCTCCTTCAGTTCTGCTCTGATCTTAGTTATTTCTTGCCTTCTGCTAGCTTTTGAATGTGTTTGCTCTTGCTTCTCTAGTTCCTTTAATTGTGATGTTAGGGTGTCAATTTTAAACCTGTCCTGCTTTCTCCTGTGGGCATTTAGTGCTATAAATTTCCTTCTACACACTGCTTTAAATGTGTCCCAGAGATTCTGGTATGTTGTATCTTTGTTCTCATTGGTTTCAAAGAACATCTTTATTTCTGCCTTTATTTCGTTATGTACCCAGTAGTCATTCAGGAGCAAGTTGTTCAGTTTCCATGTAGTTAAGCAGTTTTGATGGAGTTTCTTAATCCTGAGTTCTAGTTTGATAGCACTGTGGTCTGAGAGACAGTTTGTTATAATTTCTGTTCTTTTACATTTGCTGAGAAGTGTTTTACTTCCAACTATGTGGTCAATTTTGGAATAAGTGCGATGTGGTGCTGAGAAGAATGTATATTCTGTTGATTTGGGGTGGAGAGTTCTGTAGATGTCTATCAGGTCTGCTTGGTGCAGAGTTGAATTCAATTCTTGGATATCCTTGTTAACATTCTGTCTCGTTGATCTGTCTAATGTTGACAATGGGGTGTTAAAGTCTCCCACTAGTATTGTGTGGGAGTCTAAGTCTCTTTGTAAGTCTCTAAGGACTTGCTTTATGAATCTAGGCGCTCCTGTGTTGGGTGCATATATATTTAGGATAGTTCTCTCTTCTTGTTGAATTGATCCCTTTACCATTATGTAATGACCTTCTTTGTCTCTTTTGATCTTTGTTGGTTTTAAATTTGTTTTATCAGAGACTAGGATTGCAACTCCTGCCTTTTTTTGTTTTCCATTTGCTTGGTAGATCTTCCTTCATCCCTTTATTTTGAGCCTATGTGTGTCCCTGCACGTGAGATGGGTCTCCTGGATACAGCAAATTGATGGGTCTTGACTCTTTATCCAATTTGCCCGTCTGCGTCTTTTAATTGGAGCATTTAGCCCATTTACATTTAAGGTTAATATTGTTATGTGTGAACTTGATCCTGTTATTATGATGTTAGCTGCTTATTTTGCTCACTAGTTGATGCAGTGTCTTCCTAGCATCAATGGTCTTTACATTTTGGCATGTTTTTGCAGTGGCTGGTATCAGTTGTTCCTTTCTATGTTTAATGCTTCCTTCAGGAGATCCTGTAGGGCAGGCCTTGTGGTGACAAAATCTCTCAGCATTTGCTTATCTGTAAAGGAGTTTATTTCTCCTTCACTTATGAAACTTAGTTTGGCTGGATATGAAATTCTGGGTTGAAAATTCTTTTCTTTAAGAATGTTGAATATTGGCCCCCACTTGCTTCTGGCTTGTAGCATTTCTGCTGAGAGATCCGCTGTTAGTCTGATGGGCTTCCCTTCGTGGGTAACCCAACCTTTCTCTCTGGCTGCCCTTAACATTTTTTTCTTCATTTCAACTTTGGTGAATCTGACAATTACGTGTCTTGGAGTTGCTGTTCTCGAGGAGTATCTTTATGGCATTCTCTGTATTTCCTGAATTTGAATGTTGGCCTCCCTTGCTAGGTTGGGGAAGTTCTCCTGGATAATATCCTGCAGAGTGTTATCCAACTTGGTTCCATTCTCCCCGTCACTTTCAGGTACACCAATAAGACGTAGATTTGGTCTTTTCACATAGTCCCATATTCCTTGGAGGCTTTGTTCATTTCTTTTTCCTTTTTTCTCTAAACTTTTCCTCTTGCTTCATTTCATTCACTTGATCTTCAATCACTGATACCCTTTCTTCCAGTTGATCGAGTCGGTTACTGAAGCTTTTGCATTTGTCATGTAGTTCTCACATCATGTTTTTCATCTTTATCAGTTCGTTTATGGACTTCTCTGCACTGGTTATTCTAGTTAGCCATTCGTCAAATCTTTTTTCAAGGTTTTTAGTTTCTTTGTGCTGGGTTCATAATTCCTCCTTTAGCTCGGAGAAGTTTGGCTGAAGTCTTCTTCTCTCAAATTGTCAAAGTCATTCTCTGCCCAACTTTGTTCCGTTGCTGACGAGGAGCTGCATTCCTTTGGAGGGGGAGAGGTGCTCTGATTTTTAGAATTTTCAGCTTTTCTGTACTGCTTTTTCCCCATCTTTGTGACTTTATCTACCTTTGATCTTTGATGATGGCGATGTACACATGGGGTTTTGGTGTGACTATCCTTTCTGTTTGTGATTTTTCCTTCTAACAGTCAGGACCCTCAGCTGCAGGTCTGTTGGCATTTGCTTGAGGTCCATTCCAGACCCTGTTTTGCCTGGGGATCAGCAGCAGAGGCTGCAGAAGAGTGAATATTGCTGAACAGCGAATGTTGCTGTCTGATCGTTCCTCTGGAAGCTTCATCTCAGAGGTGTACTCGGCCGTGTGAGGTGTGAGGTGTCAGTCTGCCCCTAATGGGGGATATCTCCCAGTTAGGCTACTCAGGAGTCAGGGACCCACTTGAGCAGACAATCTGTCTGTTCTCAGATCTCAAACTCCGTGCTGGGAAAACCACTACTCTCTTCAAAGCTGTCACACAGGGACGTTTACATCTGTAGAGGTTTCTGCTACCTTTTGTTTGGCTATGCCCTGTCCCCAGAGGTAGAGTCTACAGAGGCAGGCAGGCCTCCTTGAGCTGCGGTGGGCTCCGCCCAGTTCGAGCTTCCTGTTCACTTTGTTTACCTACTTAAGCCTCAGCAATGGTGGGCACCCCTCCCCTAGTCTCACTGCCACCTTGCAGTTAGATCTCAGACTGCTGTGATAGCAATGAGGGAGGCTCCATGGGCATGGGACACTCTGAGCCAGGCACGGGATATAATCTGCTGGTGTGCCATTTGCTAAGACCCTTGGTAAAATGCAATATTAGGGTGGGAGTGACCTGATTTTCCAGGTGTTGTGAGTCATGGTTTCACTTGGCTAGGAAAGGGAATTCCCTTCCCCCTTGCGCTTCCTGGGTGAGGTGATGCCTCACCCTGCTTTGGCTCTTGCTCATTGGGCTGCACCCACTGTCCTGCCCCCACTGTCTGACACACCTCAGTGAGATGAACCTGGTCCCTCTGTTGGAAGTGCAGAAATCACCTGTCTTCTGTGTCGCTCACACTGGGAGCTGTAGGCTGGAGCTGTTCCTGTTTGGCCATCTTGGCGCAGATCCTCTCCAATGTATTTTGTTTGTTTGTTTGTTTTTGAGACTGAGTCTTGCTGTATGGCCCAGGCAGGAGTGCAGTGGCACAATCTTGGCTCACTGTAATCAATCTATGCCTTCTTGGTTCAAGTGATTCTCCTGCCTCAGCCTCCCAAGTAGCTGGGATTACAGGTGCCTGCCACCAGCCTGGCTACTTTTTGTATTTTTGGTAGAGATGGGGCTTCACCATGCTGGCCAGGCTGGTCTCAAACCCCTGACTTCAAGTAATCCACCCGCCTCGGTCTTCTAAAGTGTTGGGATTACAGGCATGAGACACCATGCCCGGCCCCAAGGCAGTCTTAACTTCCTACCTGATTTGTAACTTGCAGACAAAAACTCATAAAATAATAAGAGAAGATGTGGAAGGTAGAATTAGTTGATTCATATGAATATATAACATGAATATAAAATTGTATAGAAACAACTCACCAAGCAGCTACAGTTCTTTCACTGTAATTGGTCACAAAGAGGTCATTAGTCTTTATAATATCATTCTTGCACTACCCATTTCATGTCGCCTTTCCCCGCAGGCAGCTTCAGTGGTGGTACTGAATTTATTCACTTGTTATAATTTTCAATTAACTTTTACTACTGGACTTTGAAGTACTAAGAAGCATGTCAGAGTATTTCATGACTTTCAGACACCCTTTCTTCCCTTATTGTATTGTAGCAATCCAACTTCTTCTTGACAATCAGGGAATCACGTCAGCCAGTAGAAATGGCTTCATCCTTGCCTGTTTCATTGACATTAAAACCCAAATTGGCCCAGTTACAGTCTCAATTTCCAATTCAATAAAACTGTTGTGTTGCTTACTGGGAACATACCTCATTTAGGGACAAATACCTTTAGTTCAGCAAAGTTTAAAAGGCAGCAAAGTTTTTGTAAATGGATTTATTTTTTAGAAGTAATGGAGAAATCATTTCTATTTTCACTGCTTGATTCTGCAATTCCTGTATCTGGGCTATGGGAAAAACTGCATCTTATATTGGTTACTATGCAGAAAAGTATATTGCATCCTATAAATGAAACCTTCTATAAATTCTATACATTTTCTCAGGGTGTTGTCTCCCAACTGAGATTTCTGTAGGATACTCCACCATTTTATCAGGCCAGTTGTTTCTGAGTGATGGAGAACATTAGCTCATTCTGTGTCCATGAGACCACTATGGCTCTTTTTGTTGTTGTTGACAAATGCACCTCTTGGTTAGAAGCAATGTTAGGTGGAATACCATGATAGTTAATTAGGTATTCCTGGTGAGGGGGGGTGGCCCTTGTCCACAAAATCTTTATTTATTTTTTTTCTATTTGATGATTGGGATCTTATTCTGTAAAGAATGCCATGTGGCAGAAATTCATGCAAGACAAAACAATCTCTAAACTCTGTGTCCATTCTAAGAGCTTCATCCATAAGCCTCTCCCCAGACTTCCTTACTATCAATCTTTTCCCTTGCAAATTTCTGGTCATTTAGCTAATCTGATGCCCGTGACTTAATATATACCTACATCCTTGACCATTTTTCAGTCCAGATGAAATGGATCACCAAATGCACAGTTTAAAGTTCTCTCCACTGGGAAGATTTTCTTTCAGGAACTTCCCATTTGTACCTGCAGTACTAAAACCACTTCTGGTAGGTACAAATGTGTTGTGCAGTAACATTTGTAAGTCAGGCCCAAGATTTTTTCCTCCCCAGTAACACTTTGACATGAGGTCAGAGGTGTGGATTGAGGGATTGAGTAAGAGGAGGCAAGGAAGCAGGTAGAGGTGAGCTACGAGCCCGAGATCCTAAAATGTAACTTTCAGATCTGCTCAAGGTAGGTATTTTATCTATGGTTCTCATTTGATGGTGGAATAATGGTGGAATTGCTGTTGTGTACATGCAGCTTTATAGTAACACCAGGTTTTGTTTTATTATTATTATTATTATTGTTATTTGAGACAGAGTCTCACTCTGATGCACAGGCTGGAGTGCAGTGGCTCGATCTCAGCTCACTGCAACCTCTGCCTCCCAGGTTTAAGCGATTCTCCTGCCTTAGCCTCTGGAGCAGCTGGGACTATAGGCACATGCCACCATGCCTGGCTGATTTTTGTAGTTTTAGTAGAAACAGGGTTTCACCATGTTGGCCAGGCTGGTCTCAAACTCCTGACCTCAGGTGATCCACCCACCTCGGCCTCCCAAAGTGCTGGGTTTGAGCCACCACACCTGGCCAAAGACACCAGATTTTAGAACACCAGTTTTATGACAGCAATCTCAGGCTACATCATCATTTGATGTCTCGTGATTAGGCTTTCAGGCCCTATAAGAGCCCAGCAAAATATAAAAGCTGCTTTTCCAAAGGAGAATAGATGTCTGCCAAAGAGGGTATCATATATTTTTTTAACTGCATCTCTGTGGATCTGCACTGTGATCTCTCTATTGTAGCTTGTAAGATGCTCAACACAACATGCCTGTTTGTCAGATACAAGGAGTACCCAAGCATCTTCTGAGTCACAAGGATGAATGAACAGAGTTGCGGACTCGATGGTGAAATGCTACCTTTTCCCCTTGATCTCACTAAGCCCTGGTCACTTTATAGTTAAATTAATAAATGGGTTGTATTAGCACACTCAAATGGGCCTACATTGTCCCTAAAATCCAAAGAGCCTACCATGCAGCGTGAAGTGTAGCAACTATCTTTCACTTAAAGGGATATTCCATCATATTCCAAATCACTGGATGTCCTGAAATTCACCAAGGTGGCAGGCCTGTGAGTTTTTTTGGTATTTCATTCTTACTCTCTGACATACATGTGTCTTAATACATTGTTTAGGGTACTTGCTACTTCCTGCTCATGAGATCCAATCAGCATGTTGCCATCAATGAAGAGGAACAGCATGATGTTCTGTGGGATATGCTTGTGATTGAGACCTCTGTGAACTAGATTATGTCAAAGAGTAAGGTATTTGACATAGCCTTGAGGCAAGACAGTAAAGGTATACTGTTGCTCCTGACAAGTGAAAGCAAACTGCTTCTGGTGATCCTTACAACTTGGTATAGAGAAAAAAAAAGGCGTCAGGTGTTGGGAGATGTATAGACTTGCCCTGGTAAATAATTAATATCTGGAGCAACTGTTATAATTAGTTAACCTTATACAATTAATTAAAATCCACTATTATTCTCCAATATCCTTTTGATCTGGTCCAATGACAGAGTTAAATAGAGATATGAATCTCTATTTCCTGTCTCTATTAAAGAATCTAAATAGAGGTAGGAATCTATCTGCATCTTTCAAGTCTTTCTTAATGACAGTGATTCCTATAATTCCCTGAATGGTAATAGTTTTGCTTTACCATCATGAGGAAAAAAGAAATTCCAACCTCTCTTGGGTATTTTTACTGTAATAATTTTACTGATCGTCTGGCCCTTACTTGAGCTGTTGCTTTACAACACAGGGCTTTGATTTTTTTTCCTGTAAACTCTTCCATGCATTTGAAAGCAGCCAACCCACTACGTAATTCTTGTGGTCATTATTACTATAATAACAGTAAGCGCATCAGCTACTTGGTCTTCCAAAGCACTTGTTTCAAAAGGTGCTTCACTCTAAGCAAACAAAGATGATAATTTAATTTTTCCCACTGTCACTACATAACAGAGATCAGCAGTATCCTATTTTTCATCAGCTGTGCTTATGGGCAAAGGCATAACCAAATCAATCCTAGAATATCTCCTTTGAATGTTTTATTCATGGTACCAAGTACTGTTTTTTTCAGGGCCTTACGAGGAAAAGAGAAACCAAACCAAATATTTCAATAGAGCTTATTGAAATTGGCTGTATAGGTTTTGTAGTAGAAGGAGGCAAAAGAAAGGAAAAAAGAGAAGAAAAGAACACCGAAGAAACCAAGATAACGAATGGAGCCATCAGTCACTTCCAGGGCTGCTTGAACAAAGAGAATTGTTGAACTTCAAGAACACAGGAGCTTGGATGAGGAGCCCCACTGAGCAGGACTAGTTGGTGTTGGTATTTTGGAGAAGGTTTGATAAGACTGGTTCTGAGACTGCCTGAAGAAGCTGGAGGCTGGAAATAATTGCTGCCAGGAAGCTCAACTGATACTACAATGGCAGCTGTCAGAAGTCCCTTCTATCTTCTTTCTCATTCCAATTTTCCTGTAGTGCTTCATATTGACAGAATCCATCAGAAAGACAGCTAAGAAAGGAATCTTGGAAAGGCAGTTCACAATGTCTCAATGCCTACATTACAGGGCAGAGTATAGAAGGAGTTAAGAGATCATACGTGAATAATTGGCACATGTGGACTTATTTTCTCACATTGGTGGTATGGCTCATTTATGAAGTTAATACTGGACATTGTGGGGAGGCTGTGTATGAAGTGTTAAAGGGGATCAGGGATACATTCACTTATCTTTTCCTTTGCTAATTCTGTGGTCTTAAGCAAATTAGCCTCAAACATCAGTTTCCTCTTTTATAAAATGAGGAAAATAATACTCATTACCTTGCATGCATGCTATAATGATTACATAACATAAATGAATGTAAAGTGCTTAGTATCGTGACTGATACATGGAAAGAATTATCTTATGTGGGTTATTAATTGAGAAAACTCCTTACAATTTTCTTTTCTTTTCTTTTCTTTTTTTTTTTTTTTTGAGACTGAGTCTTGCTCAGTTGCCCAGGCTGAAGTACAATGGCGTGATCTCGGCTCACTTTGATCTCCGCCTCCTGGGTTCAAGCGATTCTCCTGTCTCAGCCTCCAGAGTAGCTGGGATTACAGGTGCCTGCCACCACACCCAGCTAATTTTTTTGTATTTTAGTAGAGATGGGGTTTCACTGTGTTGCCCAGACTGGTCTCGATCTCCTGAGCTCAGGCAATACACCTGCCTCAGCCTCCCAAAGTGCTAGGATTCAGGGATGAGTCACCACGCCTGGCCACAATTTTCTTGTTATTGGTACCCTTTCATGTTGGTAAAATTTATTTTATTTTATTTTCTCTTATCAGATAATTTGCAATGCAATAAGACATCAACTTTAAGCCCAAAGTAGACCAGTGGCAAAACTAAGGCTGAAACCATTGATTGATTATTGCCATATATTGTCCTAAAATGTTCAGCTTTTAAAACATTTGGTTTCATTTTTCATGATAAAAATATGTAGCATTTTTACACTTTTAATTCACTTTGTAGAGTTTTCAATCATTTCTAACACATGCTTGGCAATGACAAGCCATTTATGAAAGAGTTTTGCTGGCTTTAAAATATATGTAAATGTAATACATTACAATCATTACACAAGAAACTAGCCCAGTAAAACTGATGTTTTTTAAATCCCTGTGCATAGCAATTCCTCTTACAAAGAGGCTTAAATACGCTTGTCAATTGCCTTCCAGGTATTTGCTTAAACTAACACATAATTGTGAAACTTAATAATTTTCATGTGCGAAGGCCCTGTTAGACATCTGAGATGGAAAATCTTCACAGGACTCACTCAATTCCAAGCTGACTCTGCCTCCTGCTTATCTTCCCCCAAAGTTGTGGATCAATAACATTTTCTTCTCTCTCTAGAACAGCGTCAAGAAAAGACTGTAGGCCTGAATCTGGAGTTTGGGTTGTGGTTGGCAAGGCAGTGGCTAAATAGTGCTA
This sequence comes from Theropithecus gelada, assembly GCF_003255815.1. NCBI lineage: Eukaryota > Metazoa > Chordata > Mammalia > Primates > Cercopithecidae > Theropithecus > Theropithecus gelada. The sequence continues at coordinate 15,445,818 of NC_037675.1, forward strand.
AGATGCAAAAAGCATTCATTGGTCATCTAACATACCTTCTGAACTACACTATCATTTAGCTAAAGAGGAAATTAAGAGTTTATTCTGGAAATCTAGGAGTTGAGCAAGCTAACATATCTGCAGGCAGAAAAAGCTAGTTCTCAGGTGAAATAAATAAATTTCTAATGTCTTTAAATTGTGACAAAAATTAGTCTGGCATGGTGGTACACACCTGTAGTCCCAGCTACTTTGGAGGCCTAAGCAGGAGAGTCACTTGAGCCAGGGAGGCAGAGGTTTCAGAGAGCCGAAATCGTGCCACTGCAATCCAGCACTCCAGCCTGGGTGACAGAAGAGGGAGACTCCATCTGAAAAAAAAAAAAAAAAAAAAGAATTCACTTAGACATATTCAGCGATCAAGAAAGTATTACCTTTTGACAGGTAGTATGTGATAGGTTACCCCGGGTCCTTGGAGGTCTGATTCTCACCGTGCTAAGGAATTCAGGACAGGGAGCTTTATAGATATCTCTGACTTTACCCACTTGACTCAAAAAAATTCAAAATCTTTTTGAATCAACTTTCCTGGGGCAAAGGGGTGTAAGTTTTAAGGCAGTAGGCTGCATTATCTTCTCAACCAAAACCTGTAGTGTTTCAAGGTTACAAATTCTGGTCGCATACATTATTATTTACATTTCCGCACCCATATTTTGGATGAGTGCTAATATCTTTTTCTCAAATAATCTAATTTTATCCACTATTGCAGAAGAAGGAAGAGGAGAGGGATTGTGGGAAACATGATCTTCTCCTGCTTAATACTGTATATTTTCATGAACATACATCCATGTATAAAAATCCATGCATGGATTAAGAAGTCACAGCATTTGCACTCCCCAAAACATTACACTGAATAACCCAGAGCTGTATTACCTGCCAAGGAGTTTGCCTGTCTTACTTTTTGTTTGTTTGTGTGTGTAATCCTTTTCTGCATTGAAATGAACAGATCTGCCCTTAGCCCATGTGACTCTATTATCTATTAACTTGGTGAAATGTTGTGATTTGTGTTTATCCCTCTAGTCAGCAAACCAGCATGTCTGCCATCATATAGAAGAGACGTTCTAATGAGTCACCAGTCTCCTCATCAAAATGGCAGCTTGTGGAGATGTTTCTCAGAGAAGAACCCTCAGCTCATCTCACCTTTCTCTTGATTTTTGACACTTTCAATTACTTTCCCAATAATGTTAAATGGAAACTACATCTATATTTGGAGGAAGAGGTGAAGAGCGATTAAAACAGGAATTGCGTAAGAAATGGGGCTTCTGCCTATATAGTACTCATTAGTTCCTTTCCTTAGTTCCATTTTTCTGTAACATGGAATAATTTAGAATAAGGAAATCATGCATTAGGAGACAGAAAGGTTATCCCTCAAATTCTTACAGTGCCATTTGCCTTTACCAAATGCAAAGTTTGTTGATTTATGAGCTTCCTGTCTTTACTTGGGTACGTTCACATTTCTCCTTTAGCTGTGCCTCTGTCATTCTTTTAAGACAGTTAGTTCCTTTGTGGCCTTCTATCTTGGAGTTAAGCCTTTATGATTTGTTCAGACTTTTCATCTCTGCCATGAAAAATTCCCACCCTCATCCTGCAGCAGGCCTGACTCCTTTCTAGTGTCATCTGTGTACGGGGCAGATTGTAGGCCCTTCTTGTTTTTCATCTGGTAGAATAATTCAGATGTCTTTAAAGCAAATGCATCAATAAGAGTTGCTTTTGTCAAGAAATAGCCAGAAACCCACAAAGGACTATTACTCTTTCTTACCTACTTAAAGGGAAAAATCAGTCTACTATTCCATGAACCCCGCCAGACCCACCCTTGCATCAAGGCTCTTTGTGTTTACTGTCCTCAATACCTGGACCTTCCTTCCCTTGGTAACTAAATTACAAGCTAACCAATGCATGCCCCATCCTTCTTATTTTTAAAGCAATTTTATCCTTCTGATGAACTCATAATTTACGTATTTACTGCAGTTATCATCTGTCTGTCTCCACTGGATTAAAAGTTTAGGTGAGCTCCTTGCCAACATTTTTTTTTTTTTTTTTTTGAGATGGAGTCTCACTCTGTGGCCCAGGCTGGAGTGCAGTGGCGCGAACTCGGCTCACTGCAAGCTCCGCCTCCTGGGTTCACGTCATTCTCCTGCCTCAACCTCCCACGTAGCTGGGACTACAGGTGCCCATCACATGCCTGGCTAATTTTTTGTATTTTTAGTAGAGAGGGGGTTTCACCGTGTTAGCGAGGATGGTCTCAATCTCCAGATCTCGTGATCTGCCCGCCTTGGCCTCCCAAAGTGCTGGGATTACAGGTGTGAGCCACCACGCCCAGCCATTTTGGTTTTGTTTTCTGCTATATCCCCAAGTTCCTGGAGCAGTGTTGGACACAACACAGCATTTTTCTGTAGGGGTGTGAAATGGGGGGAGTAGCTGATCCTTTCCCTTTAGGGTGTATTCCTCTTCAGCTCTATCCTTACCATCTTGTCCTGTCTTCCTCATAGCTACCTCAGGTATCTCAGAAAGCATTAGACATTTCCAATTTACTCCAGCCCCTGTGCAGAGGTGTCTAGCTTTCTAGAATTGCTTCTGTCAACGATCAGTAATGCCTTGCATAAATGTCTGTTGAATGCCTTTTTACCAAAATGCTGTGGAGCCCTGAGGTGGAAGAGCAGATACACACCCACAAGCATAAGTCTCTTCTTTCAAGGAGTCTAGAAACAGAGAGAGAGGCACTGCAAATGGACTAGGGCCCCAACATGGTCATTATTTCTACCCACCCCCCACAGTAAATATGGTACACGGAAATGGAACATTCAAGTCAAAAAGCTCTTGAGCACATTCAGCCTGAAGTTCTAATTCATAATTAATTAGAATGCCAATTTATCATAACATTACAGATTAAAAGTATTGTTAATGGATCACTTTTAAAACTTTATTTATTTTTGTCTTTTATTTTAAAACATTTGTTTCTTAGGTATAGCGTTTTCTCAGGACGTGTCCCCGCTTTCCAGTCTCTTCAAACTGCATTTTACCCTGTTAGGATTTTCCCTTAGGTCGGTTCCTAGGCTTTATGTTACAGAATTAGAGAAATCAACTAAAACCATATACTTTTTGTTATTTCACTAGTTCAACTTATGGTATTGCATGCAAAATATGTTATTATGAGGAAGTGTTAACAATTTCTTTTGCATTATATGTGTTTTCTAACGTGTTATATTTTCTAAAAGTAGGCATGGACTCCTTGTTCTCTATTAAACTTTATGATTATTTCTGTATTGAATTTAATATATTTTCCTTACATTTCCTTTTGAATTGTGTATATCACATTTACATTTGCAGTTTACATAATTGTAATAGAGTTTAGCCTAATAAAGATTTAGATTTGCATTACTTTCAGTTATTCTTAGTTTAAAGCATGCATGGTTTTCTAAACTATCTTTTTCCTACCTCAGCCAGTTTCCTGTCTTGACCACATAGAGTACATTACTCGGCCAGTCATCAAAATTGAATGACCTTTTCCTTTGGAAAACTGCCTGAGAAAACATGTACACATATATTTTGGGCAAGTTATTAAACATGACAGTAAAAACAAAATATTATTTCTAAACAAATACCTTAGCCCGCTGCCATCTATATGACACTCCAAGACACAACTATATGTAAGACTTTCTATTTTCTATGCTTCAAATTACTCTGAAATTACAGTCTACACAACTGATTATCAGATAGAAATATTGAAACGGAGATAAAGTATTTTTCATACTCCTCCAAACCTGATGAACCAAGAGTTTTTTCCTCTGCTCTTAAGTCTATCATTTCTCTCAGATTAAACAGCTAAATTGAGCCACCTGTGAAGAAAACAATATGATTTATTTACAGTAAAGGTAATTCCCATTCTGATAAGCTCAGCCTAAAAGCAGAAGCCTCTTAAGCCACTTTCTCCAGCTAAGCAATTTCTGAATGGTTTTTTATTTTCAGAAGTGCACCTCACCTCTGAGTCTTGGGGATCACAGTGGATTTTAAGGGTCTACTTGGATGTTGCACATTTTTAGCTGCTGTTAAATTTCAATTAAACAGGCATTGTTCCTTTCTACTAGAAATTTTCTATCAATGTCATGATAGCTGCCTCATAGATGGCATCTATGGTGTGCCATAGAAGAACACGATAAGACTAATAGACTCAAGAGCCGAAGAACTAAAAAATATAGGCTCTCTAAACCATGAAAAACAGGGTTAAAATTTCTTCTAAAAACACTGTATTTTCAGATACATGCAATTCAGAGGGAGGCTTGATAAAGGTTATTTTATAAAATCAAATTATTTGTAAAAAATAATGATTTAGAGATAATTTATTAAATTTATTAAAATTGAGTTATCAAAACCTTTTTGATAAGCATGTTTAATTTAACTAAAGGCTGTATTTAAATTATTTAAGATCGCTTCTGTGCTCGAATGCACTTTGGCTGAGTGTAATTTGGGTTGATTCTTTCAGATGAATCATAATATGCTATTTATTATTTTGTGGTATGTAGAATGGTTTAACAGTATTTAAACTGAAAGAGTGGCAATATGGTTTTCTGTAGACAACTATGTGTATGTGTGCACATCTACATATATGCATATGATTAGAATGATAATATTCCTACTGTATTCTAGAAAGATGAGGGCATAAAAAATGTTTGTGGTAAGGAATGTACTTCACTGAGACAAGTTTTATGACTATTTGTTTATATTTTACTGGCTAGAATGAATTTTGGTTCCCTGATTTCAACTCTGTTATTACTAATTTTTCTCTTATTCTATCAAGGTTAAATCAAAATTATATTACTTATCCTCAGATTTCAGGATGCATAAAAGTGTATAGTAGGTGGGTTAATGTCTCATAACCCTCAAAATAGCACTGGTAGGTGGGTATTAAGCATCTTTATTTCACATTATTTAAGGAACTAACACAAAACATTTCTAAAAGTTGCATGAACGTAAATATTGTTTAATATTGGAAATAATCTGAGTGTCCAAAAATAGAACAATGTTTAATAAATTATGCTTTAATGAGGGACTTACATAGCTCTTAAAAATGATGCTTGCAAAGCGTTTTCTGCAGCATAAGTCAATGCTGTTGTTTCATTACAAAATAAATATATCAAATACATGTCGAGAATTGTCTCAGTCATGCCAAAACATGTGTTTAAGAAACAAAGGGATCTCGGTCGGGCGTGGAGGCTCATGTCTGTAATCCTAGCATTTTGGGAGGCCGAGGACGGGGGTTGCCTGAGCTCAGGAGTTCAAGACCAGCTTGGGCAACATGGTGAAACCCTGTCTCTACTAAAATACAAAATAAATTAGCCGGGTGTGTCGGCGTGTGCCTGTAGTCCCAGATACTTGGGACAGGACGGGGGCTGAGGTAGGAGAATTGCTTGAACCTGGGAGGTGGAGGATGCAGTGAGCTGATGTGGTGCCACTGCACTCCAGCCTGGGCGACAGAACAGGACTCCGTCTCTACAAAAGAAAAAAAAAAAGAAGAAGAAAAGAAGGAAGGAAGGGAGGGAGGAAGGAAGGAAGGAAGGACAGAAGGAAGGATGGAAGCAAGGAAGGAAGGGATCTCATGTAATTATTAATTGTGGTAACCTCTGGACAGTTTCTGATTTTTTTTAGCTTTATTTATGTTTTCTAAATTTTCCCCATAATTATCCATCACTTTTATTGTTGAATAAAATCTGCGAAAATAGAACTTTTATTGTCTTTTCTATAAGGAACCACTGAGCTTACAAAGATTTTGTAGTATTCAGATACCTGGGGACAGTGATGAGGGACGAAACTGGAATGCTGCAGTACAAGATTATTCTTAGATCCCTTATGGCCACATCAACCTAGTCCGTGATGTTTTCTAGCTGGCACTTCATCAGCATATTGATTTTAAAGTTTTATTGACTCTTGCTAGGCAAGCCATAAGCTCTTTCTGTAAGCCATTGGTCCCTCTGCTCCTCACTCCTTGGCTTTGATTGAGCTATTGAATGTTTCTTATGTGAGGCCAGGTCACATCGGTAAGATCTCTAGCCTCTGAAGAATTCAAATGTCCAGCTATCTACAATGTCTTAAACTTTGCAAATCCCCATACTTTTATGTAGATGTAAATCCTGCAGGCACTAACTTTTCTGAAATTGAGTCCTGCTCATCACTCCATAACTTGGCTTATGCTCTTCCCATTTGCAAAGCTCTCTCCATCTATTCACTAAGCAGACATTTCTTGGAGCTTCAACCATGAGTCAGGCCCTGGGCTGCCAGCTGAGATTGCAAAGATAATAAAGCCAGTCTCATGAGGAAAATGACACAATCACGATACTGGCTGAATGGAAAAAATGGGAAAAAGCTATTATGGGAATTAGAAGTGAAAGTATTTAATCTCTCTAAAAATGTTGAACCAGGACCAATATGGTGGTAGGGAAAATTTATATTTAGCCCTGAAAGATGAGTAAGTGGGAAAGAAAGAAAGGCCTCCAATCAGAGGAAACCACATACAAAGTGCAAGAGGTGAAAGAGAGTAGGGCGTGTAGCATAAAAAGTACAGCACTGGAAATCCCCAGAGTATATGGTACCTCTTATTTTGTGAAATATAGACTTGGTCTTCATCCCATTTGCTGCCATGCAACTCATAAAATCCTTGGAATCACCAAAGCACTGTCTTGTTGTGTGCTAATGTTGACTGATAGCTTCAGGATGAGGCTTGTCACAAGAAAGACAGAGGCATGGTTGGAAGATTGGAGCTTTCGGTCCAACCTGCCCTCAGTGTCCTCGGTGGGGAGAGGGGTTAAAGGTCAAGTTCATCACTGATAGCCATTAAACCAAGGGTTTAATCAATCATGTTTATGTAATCGGGCCTCCATAAAAACCCAAGAGGACAGGATTCAGAGAGCTTCTGGATACCTGAACATGTGGAGGTTCCTGGATGATGGCATACCCAAGGAGGACATGGAAGCTCAGGGCCCTTTTCCCTGTACCTTGTCCTATGCATCTCTTAATCTGTATTCTTTGTAATATCTTTTGTATTAAACCAGTAAGCATAAGGAAATGTTTCCCTGAGTTCTGTGAGCTGCTCCAGCAAACCTAGTTAGGGTCATGGGACCCATAACTTGAAGCTGATCAGTCAGAAGTTCTTGAGGTCTGGACTTGTGACTGGTGTCTGAAGTCAGGTGCAGTCTTGGGGGCTGAGCCCTCAACCTGTGGGATCTGATGCTATCTCCAGGTAGACAGTGTGGGAAGTGAATTGGACAATGCCTAGTTCAGGTCCCCTGCAGAATTGACTGCTTGCCTGCTGGTGAGAAGAAATCTCCAGATATTTTGGGGTCACAGAAGTCTTCTGTTTTGACTGTTGTTGTGCTACTATGAAAGATTTTCTAAGATCGTTCCTGTGAAGGAGCAGACCTCAAGGTGAAAAGGTAGGTGAGCACTCAAGCTGCAGAGCTCTGAATGTCTGCTCAGATCTCAACGTGGGGCACTTATGTGGGAGCTGGAGATTCTGAGAGCATCAATTCAACAGAGGCTGTAAAAGTGTCCACACACATGAAAAGGTGCTCCACATCACTGATCATTCAGGAAATTCAAATCAAAATCACAATGAGATATCACCTCACATCCATTAGATTGGCTACTATTAAAATAAAAATCCAAAAACAAAAAACATGTATGTCAGTGAGGATGCGTAGAAATTGCAACCCTCATGTACTATTGTTGTTAATGTAAAATGATGCAGTTGCTACAGAAAACAGTATGGCAGTTTCTAAAAAATTACCCATAGATTTACCATATGATCCAGCAATTCCACTTCTGAGTATATATGCAAAAGACATGAAAGCAGTAACTTGAGAGATATTTGTACACCAATATTCAGAGCAGTATTAATCACAATAACCAAAATGTGGAAGTCACTCAATTGTCCATGGATAGGTGAATGGATAAACAAAATGTGATACATACATACAGTAGAATATTATGCATATTTTTTTCTTAAAAAAGAAAAAAATTCCTGATGCATGCTACAACATGGATAGACCTAAAGGATATTATGCTAAGTGAAATAAGCCAGAAACAAAAAGATAAATACTGTACGATTATACTTACTTGAGGTACCTAGAATAGTCAAATTCATAGAGACAGAAAGTAGAATGGTGGTTTCCTGGGGTGGGGGAAGGGAGAAATGAGAAATTAGTGTTTAATGGATATAGCGTTTCAGTTATGCAAAATGAAGAAAGGTTCTGGAGATGAATGGTAGTGATAGTAGCACAATACTGGAAATGCACTCAACATTACTAAACGGTATGCTTAGAAATGTTTATGATGGTAAATTATATGTTATATGCATTTTACCACAATTAAAAAAGTATCTTCATGTTTAAGTAAACATAGCTATATTATATAATACAATGCCAACTTTTCTTGAGTTTTTAACATAAAACTTGAGAATATAAAGAAATTTTACCAGGCATCACTCCCTGTTCCCTCAAAGCCTGTGGCGTCTCTCATTTAATCCTGTCCACTATTAGTTTTTATTAGTGGACAGTTTTGAGAAACCCTGTTAGGGGACTTGGACTTTATCCCATGTCAATTTGGTACCAATGATAGGTTTTAAGCAGGGAAATGACATTATCAGATTTATGTTTTGAAATGTGATGGGAGGAGAACTAACGGGAAGAAAATGTTGCTGGAAACCAGGCAGGTATGGAGCAAAGTCCCATAAGTTAAAAATACAGGTAAACGCTGTTTTATTATGCTTCACAGATATTGCATTTTACTTTTATTTATTTATTTATTTTACAAATTGAAGGTTTGTGGTAAACCTGCTCAAAGCAAGTCTGTCAGCACCATTTTTCCCACAGCATGTGTTCACTTCATGCCCCTGTGTCACAAATATCTCAAACTTTACTATTATTATATCTGTTATAGCATTGTGATCAGTGTTCTTTGATGTGACTTTGTAATTGTTTTGGAGCACCATAAGCCATGCCTATATAAGATGGCACACTTAATTGAATAATGTGTAGGTTCTTATTGCTGCACTGAACAGCCATTCCCCCGTCTCTCTTTTTCTCCTTGGGTCTCCTGATACCCTGCAATGCAACATATTGAAATTAGGTCAGTTAATAACCTACAATGGCCCCTAAGTGTTCATGTGGAAGGAAGAGTCCAATGTCTCTCACTTTAAGTCAAAATCTAGAAATAATTAAACTTAGTGAAAAAGATATGCTCAAAGCTGAGATAGCAAGCACAGTGGGCTGAAAGTTGGCCTCTTGCACCAAATTGCTAAGTTGTGAATGCAAATAAAAAGATTTTGAAGGAAATTAAAAGTGCTACTGGTGAACATAAGAATGTTAAGGAAACAAGATAGCCTTGTTAATAATGTGAAGAAAGTTATTGTGGTCTGGATAGGAGATCAAACCAGCCATAAAATTCTCTTAAGACAAAGGCTAACCCAGAGCATGGCACTGATTGTCATTAACTCTGTGGAGGCCGAGAGAGGTGAGGAAATCACAAGCGAAAAGTCTGAAGCTTGGAGAGGTTGGTTAATGAGGTTTGAGGAAAGAATCTGTCTCCATACCACGAAAGCACAAGGTGAAGCAACAAGTGCTCATGTAGAAGCTGCAGCAAGATATTCAGAAGATCTAGCTGTGATCATGGAGGAAGGTGGCTTCACTAAACAACAGATTTTCAGTAGAGACAAAACAGCCTTCTGTTGGAAGAATACACCATCTAGAACTTTTATAGTTAGAGAGGATAAGTCAATGCCTGGCTTTAAAACTTTAAGGGGCAGGCTGACTCTCTTGATAAGGGTTAATGAAGCTGGTGACTTTAAGTTGAAGTCAATGTGTATTTACCATTCAAAAGATACTGGGGCCCTTAAAAGTTATACTAAATCTACTTTACTTATGCTTTGTAAGTGGAACAATAAAGGATGGATGACAGTATATCATTTATAGCATGGTTTACTGAATATTTTAAGCCCACTGTTGAGACCTACTGCTCAGGAAAAAGAAGGGTTCTTTCAAAATATTACTGCTTATTGGATGTGAGGGCAATCTGGCTGCAGCATCTCTCACTCCATTGATTGCCAAGGTTGATTCTGCTGATCTGGCTGGCTAAAAGGATTTTGCCTTCCCCCCTTACCACTCTATGTGTATTCCTCTTGAAGCTGTACACTCAGATGAAGAGATCGACCATCCCCAGTTGACGAGGACCGGTCTTCAGTCATAGGTATAAGATTAGCTGCACTCCCCTGCTTGAACTTCCAAACAGGTTTTCAAAATATTACTACTCATTGACAATGCACCTGGTCACCCAAGAGCTCTGATGGAGATGTAGAAGAAGATTAATGTTGTTGCCATGCCTGCTAAAACATCTATTCTGTAGCCCATGGATTAAGTGGTGATATTGACTTTCAAGTCTTATAATTTAAATAAGTACATTTTGTGAAGCTGTTACTATCATAAACAGTGATTCCTCAGATGCATCTGGGCAAAGTAAACTGAAAACATTCTAGAAAGGATTCACCATTCTATATGCCATTAGAAGCATTTATGATTCATGGGAAAAGCTGAAAATATCCACATTAACAAGGGTTTGAAAGAAATTTATTCCTACTCTCATGGATGGCTTTGAGGGGTTTAAGCCGTCTGTGGAGGAAGTAACTGTAGATGTGGTAGAAATAGTAAAATAATTACACTTAGAAGTGGAGCCTGAAGATGGGACTGAATTGTTGCAATTGCATGATCAAACTTGAGTGCATAAGAAGTTGCTTCTGGCCGGGTGCAGTGGTTCACGCCTGTAATCCCAGCACCTTGGGAGGCCGAGACGGGTGGATCACCTGAGGTCAGGAGTTCAAGACCAGCCTGACCAACATGGAGAAACTCTGTCTCTACTAAAAATACAAACTTAGTCAGGTGTGGTGGCACAAGTCAGTAATCCCAGCTACTCGGGAGGCTGAGGCAGGAGAATTGCTTAAACCCGGGATGTGGAGTTTACGGTGAGCTGAGATCACACTGTTACACTCCAGACCGGCCAACAAGAGCAAGACTCTGTCTCAAAAACAAACAAACAATAAACAAAAAAAAAACAAAAAAAAAACTTTGCTTCTAATGGATGAGCAAAGAACATGGTTTCCTGAGATGGAATCTACTCCTGGTGAAGATCCTATGAGCATTGTTCAAATGACAACCAAGAATTTAGGATATTACATAAATGTAGTTGATTAAGCAGTGTGTGGTTTGTGAGGATTGACTCCAATTTTGAAAGAAGTTCTACTATGAGGTAACAAGCTATCCAACAGCATCATATGCTACAGAGAAATATTTTTATGATGAGGCAAAGTTCATTTTTTTTTTTTAAGATATAGCCATAGCCACTCTAGCCTCCAGCAACAACAATAACACTGGTCTATCAGTAGCCACAACCATCAAGGCAAGGTTATTACAATTGGGCTATTATAATATTCCAGGCAAGCGATGATGATTTCTGGAAAAGAAGATTATGACTGGGTAAAAGATTACTACCTCCTGAAGTCTCAGATGACTAGCATTTTTTAAGCAAAAATGAACTTTTAATTAATTTATTTTTGTTTTTAGTTTTTTGAGGGGGACAGAGTCTTAGCTCACTGCAGCCTCCATCTCCCAGGTTCCAGCAATCCTCCTGCCTCAGCCTCCCCCAAGTAGCTGGGACCACAGGCGTGTGCCACCGCTTCCGGCTAATTTTTTACTTTTAGTGGAGAAGGGGTTTCACTATATTGGCCAGGCTGGTCTCAAACTCCCGACCTCAAGTTATCTGCCTGCCTTGGCCTTCCAAAATGCTAGGATTACAGGTGTGAGCCACTGTGTCCAGCATTAATTAATTTTTAAATTAATTTAATCTCATGTACTTTTTTTAGACACACTGTCATTGCACATGTAAGTATATACTTAAGTATGTATATAATTATACTATATACAAAACTTTTGTGTGTACTGGGAAACCAAAAAATTTCTGTGACTTGCTGTTACAATATATGCTTTATTGTGGTGGCCTGGAACTGAATCTGCAGTCGCCCTGGTGTCTTGTGTTTCTCATGTGCTTCAGGAACAGCATGTAGGCCACAGCAGTCGATGTGCAGAGATGTGGATAAGGTAGGGAAAAAATCAAGTTGGAGAAGGAGTCTGGAGCCAGCAAATAGAGGGAGTTGAAGGTCCACGTTAAGGATTTTATATTTTATTCTGTGTATATTGGAAGGCAGTTGAGGTGGAGGGGAGGGGAGAAACTCCTGACTTTTTACTAGAAACCCGACGATCATCATCGCCATCTTCACTTTCTGATCCTCTTATATTCAGTCACAATTCAGGTTTACGTGACTCATTCAATACCACTCACATTTGTGTATTTCCAGCAACCATGATCTCTTGCCTCAGATATTATAATAGCCCAGTTGTAATAACCTTCTCTTTCACTGTTCATTCTGCAGCAAAATGTGATTGTGTTTAAAACCTCTCAATGGCTCTCCACTGCTGAAGTTGACTAGACTGAAGCTGGCATTCTTGCCGGGGCCTATCACCCTGACCACCTCACCGTCCCTTCAGTTTCTTCTGTCCCCTCCCTCTTTCTGTGCTTCATCCTATTGATCTTTTTTCTATTTTTCAAAGAAGAAACAGTCCTTCTTGTCTCTAGGCCCTTTTCCTTTTGCCTCTTCTTCCTATAATTTTGCTATAATGCATCTCCCAAATATCAGCTTACATGTCTCTTTCTCAGGAAAATGTCCTGGACTCTCCAGGAAGACCCAGATCCCTGTCCAATACGCTGATAGCACCTTGCACTGCTTCTTCATGAAATTCACGAGAATTGTAATTGATGGATAATTGCTTTTTTTTTTTTTTTTTGTATTTTTTTTTTAAATTTATTTATTATTATTATACTTTAAGTTGTAGGGTACATGTGCATAACGTGCAGGTTTGTTACATATGTATACTTGTGCCATGCTGGTCTGCTGCACCCATCAACTCGTCATTTACATCAGGTATAACTCCCAATGCAATCCCTCCCCCCCTCCCCCCTCCCCATGATAGGCCCCGGTGTGTGATTTTCCCCTTCCTGAGTCCAAGTGATCTCATTGTTCAGTTCCCACCTATGAGTGAGAACATGCGGTGTTTGGTTTTCTGTTCTTGTGATAGTTTGCTAAGAATGATGGTTTCCAGCTGCATCCATGTCCCTACAAAGGACGCAAACTCATCCTTTTTTATGGCTGCATAGTATTCCATGGTGTATATGTGCCACATTTTCTTAATCCAATCTGTCACTGATGGACATTTGGGTTGATTCCAAGTCTTTGCTATTGTGAATAGTGCTGCAATAAACATACGTGTGCATGTGTCTTTATAGCAGCATAATTTATAATCCTTTGGGTATATACCCAGTAATGGGATGGCTGGGTCATATGGTACATCTAGTTCTAGATCCTTGAGGAATCGCCATACTGTTTTCCATAATGGTTGAACTAGTTTACAATCCCACCAACAGTGTAAAAGTGTTCCTATTTCTCCACATCCTCTCCAGCACCTGTTGTTTCCTGACTTTTTAATGATCGCCATTCTAACTGGTGTGAGATGGTATCTCATTGTGGTTTTGATTTGCATTTCTCTGATGGCCAGTGATGATGAGCATTTTTTCATATGTCTGTTGGCTGTATGAATGTCTTCTTTTGAGAAATGTCTGTTCATATCCTTTGCCCACTTTTTGATTGGGTTGTTTGTTTTTTTCTTGTAAATTTTTTTGAGTTCTTTGTAGGTTCTGGATATTAGCCCTTTGTCAGATGAGTAGATTGCAAAAATTTTCTCCCATTCTGTAGGTTGCCTGTTCACTCTGATGGTAGTTTCTTTTGCTGTGCAGAAGCTCTTTAGTTTAATTAGATCCCATTTGTCAATTTTAGCTTTTGCTGCCGTTGCTTTTGGTGTGTTAGACATGAAGTCTTTGCCCATGCCTATGTCCTGAATGGTACTACCTAGGTTTTCCTCTAGGATTTTTATGGTATTAGGTCTAACATTTAAGTCTCTAATCCATCTTGAATTAATTTTCGTATAAGGAGTAAGGAAAGGATCCAGTTTCAGCTTTCTACTTATGGCTAGCCAATTTTCCCAGCACCATTTATTAAATAGGGAATCCTTTCCCCATTTCTTGTTTTTCTCAGGTTTGTCAAAGATCAGATGGCTGTAGATGTGTGATATTATTTCTGAGGACTCTGTTCTGTTCCATTGGTCTATATCTCTGTTTTGGTACCAGTACCATGCTGTTTTGGTTACTGTAGCCTTGTAGTATAGTTTGAAGTCAGGTAGCGTGATGCCTCCAGCTTTGTTCTTTTGACTTAGGATTGTCTTGGAGATGCGGGCTCTTGTTTGGTTCCATATGAACTTTAAAGCAGTTTTTTCCAATTCTGTGAAGAAACTCATTGGTAGCTTGATGGGGATGGCATTGAATCTATAAATTACCTTGGGCAGTATGGCCATTTTCACAATATTGATTCTTCCTATCCATGAGCATGGTATGTTCTTCCATTTGTTTGTGTCCTCTTTTATTTCACTAAGCAGTGGTTTGTAGTTCTCCTTGAAGAGGTCCTTTACATCCCTTGTAAGTTGGATTCCTAGGTATTTTATTCTCTTTGAAGCAATTGTGAATGGAAGTTCATTCATGATTTGGCTCTGTGTTTGTCTGTTATTGGTGTATAAGAATGCTTGTGATTTTTGCACATTAATTTTGTATCCTGAGACTTTGCTGAAGTTGCTTATCAGCTTAAGGAGATTTTGGGCTGAGACAATGGGGTTTTCTAAATATACAATCATGTCATCTGCAAACAGGGACAATTTGACTTCTTCTTTTCCTAACTGAATACCCCTGATTTCTTTCTCTTGCCTAATTGCCCTAGCCAGAACTTCCAGCACTATGTTGAATAGGAGTGGTGAGAGAGGGCATCCCTGTCTTGTGCCAGTTTTCAAAGGGAATTTTTCCAGTTTTTGCCCATTCAGTATGATATTGGCTGTGGGTTTGTCATAAATAGCTCTTATTATTTTGAGGTACGTTCCATCAATACCGAATTTATTGAGCGTTTTTAGCATGAAGGGCTGTTGAATTTTGTCAAAAGCCTTTTCTGCATCTATTGAAATAATCATGTGGTTCTTGTCTTTGGTTCTGTTTATATGCTGGATTATGTTTATTGATTTGCGAATGTTGAACCAGCCTTGCATCCCAGGGATGAAGCCCACTTGATCATGGTGGATAAGCTTTTTGATGTGTTGTTGAATCCGGTTTGCCAGTATTTTATTGAGGATTTTTGCATCGATGTTCATCAGGGATATTGGTCTAAAATTCTCTTTTTTTGTTGTGTCTATGCCAGGCTTTGGTATCAGGATGATGTTGGCCTCATAAAATGAGTTAGGGAGGATTCCCTCTTTTTCTATTGATTGGAATAGTTTCAGAAGGAATGGTACCAACTCCTCCTTATACCTCTGGTAGAATTCAGCTGTGAATCCATCTGGTCCTGGACTTTTTTTGGTTGGTAGGCTATTAATTATTGCCTCAATTTCAGAGCCTACTATTGGTCTATTCAGGGATTCAACTTCTTCCTGGTTTAGTCTTGGAAGAGTGTAAGTGTCCAGGAAATTATCCATTTCTTCTAGGTTTTCCAGTTTATTTGCGTAGAGGTGTTTATAGTATTCTCTGATGGTAGTTTGTATTTCTGTGGGGTCGGTGGTGATATCCCCTTTATCATTTTTTATTGCGTCTATTTGATTCTTCTCTCTTTTCTTCTTTATTAGTCTTGCTAGTGGTCTGTCAATTTTGTTGATCTTTTCAAAAAACCAACTCCTGGATTCATTGATTTTTTGGAGGGTTTTTTGTGTCTCTATCTCCTTCAGTTCTGCTCTGATCTTAGTTATTTCTTGCCTTCTGCTAGCTTTGGAATGTGTTTGCTCTTGCTTCTCTAGTTCTTTTAATTGCGATGTTAGAGTGTCAATTTTTGATCTTTCCTGCTTTCTCTTGTGGGCATTTAGTGCTATAAATTTCCCTCTACACACTGCTTTAAATGTGTCCCAGAGATTCTGGTATGTTGTATCTTTGTTCTCATTGGTTTCAAAGAACATCTTTATTTCTGCCTTCATTTGGTTATGTACCCAGTAGTCATTCAGGAGCAGGTTGTTCAGTTTCCATGTAGTTGAGCGGTTTTGATTGAGTTTCTTAGTCCTGAGTTCTAGTTTGATTGCACTGTGGTCTGAGAGACAGTTTGTTATAATTTCTGTTCTTGTACATTTGCTGAGGAGTGCTTTACTTCCAATTATATGGTCAATTTTGGAGTAAGTACGATGTGGTGCTGAGAAGAATATATATTCTGTTGATTTGGGGTGGAGAGTTCTATAGATGTCTATTAGGTCTGCTTGCTGCAGAGATGAGTTCAATTCCTGGATATCCTTGTTAACTTTCTGTCTTGTTGATCTGTCTAATGTTGACAGTGGAGTGTTGAAGTCTCCCATTATTATTGTATGGGAGTCTAAGTCTCTTTGTAAGTCTCTAAGGACTTGCTTTATGAATCTGGGTGCTCCTGTATTGGGTGCATATATATTTAGGATAGTTAGCTCTTCCTGTTGAATTGATCCCTTTACCATTATGTAATGGCCTTCTTTGTCTCTTTTGATCTTTGATGGTTTAAAGTCTGTTTTATCAGAGACTAGGATTGCAACCCCTGCTTTTTTTTGTTCTCCATTTGCTTGGTAAATCTTCCTCCATCCCTTTATTTTGAGCCTATGTATGTCTCTGCGTGTGAGATGGGTCTCCTGAATACAGCAGACTGATGGGTCTTGACTCTTTATCCAGTTTGCCAGTCTGTGTCTTTTCATTGGAGCATTTAGTCCATTTACATTTAAGGTTAAGATTGTTATGTGTGAACTTGATCCTGCCATTATGATATTAACTGGTTATTTTGCTCGTTAGTTGATGCAGTTTCTTCCTAGCCTTGATGGTCTTTACATTTTGGCATGTTTTTGAGATGGCTGGTACCGGTTGTTCCTTTCCATGTTGAGTGCTTCCTTCAGGGTCTCTTGTAAGGCAGGCCTAGTGGTGACAAAATCTCTAAGCATTTGCTTATCTGTAAAGGATTTTATTTCTCCTTCACTTATGAAACTTAGTTTGGCTGGATATGAAATTCTGGGTTTAAAATTCTTTTCTTTAAGAATGTTGAATATTGGCCCCCACTCTCTTCTGGCTTGGAGAGTTTCTGCCGAGAGATCTGCTGTGAGTCTGATGGGCTTCCCTTTGTGGGTAACCCGACCTTTCTCTCTGGCTGCCCTTAAGATTTTTTCCTTCATTTCAACTTTGGTGAATCTGGCAATTATGTGTCTTGGAGTTGCTCTTCTCGAGGAGTATCTTTGTGGCGTTCTCTGTATTTCCTGGATTTGAATGTTGGCCTGCCCTACTAGGTTGGGGAAGTTCTCCTGGATGATATCCTGAAGAGTGTTTTCCAACTTGGTTCCATTTTCCCCCTCACTTTCAGGCACCCCAATCAGACGTAGATTTGGTCTTTTTACATAATCCCATACTTCTTGCAGGCTTTGTTCATTTCTTTTTCTTCTTTTTTCTTTTGGTTTCTCTTCTCGCTTCATTTCATTCATTTGATCCTCAATCGCTGATACTCTTTCTTCCAGTTGATCGAGTCGGTTACTGAAGCTTGTGCATTTGTCACGTATTTCTCGTGTCATGGTTTTCATCTCTTTCATTTCGTTTATGACCTTCTCTGCATTAATTACTCTAGCCATCAATTCTTCCACTTTTTTTTCAAGATTTTTAGTTTCTTTGCGCTGGGTACGTAGTTCCTCCTTTAGCTCTGAGAAATTTGATGGACTGAAGCCTTCTTCTCTCATCTCGTCAAAGTCATTCTCCGTCCAGCTTTGATCCGTTGCTGGCGATGAGCTGCGCTCCTTTGCCGGGGGAGATGTGCTCTTATTTTTTGAATTTCCAGCTTTTCTGCCCTGCTTTTTCCCCATCTTTTTGGTTTTATCTGCCTCTGGTCTTTGATGATGGTGATGTACTGATGGGGTTTTGGTGTAGGTGTCCTTCCTGTTTGATAGTTTTCCTTCTAACAGTCAGGACCCTCAGCTGTAGGTCTGTTGGAGATTGCTTGAGTCCACTCCAGACCCTGTTTGCCTGGGTATCAGCAGCAGAGGCTGCAGAAGATAGAATATTTCTGAACAGCGAGTGTACCTGTCTGATTCTTGCTTTGGAAGCTTCCTCTCAGGGGTGTACTCCACCCTGTGAGGTGTGGGGTGTCAGACTGCCCCTAGTGGGGGATGTCTCCCAGTTAGGCTACTCAGGGGTCAGGGACCCACTTGAGCAGGCAGTCTGTCCCTTCTCAGATCTCAACCTCCGTGTTGGGAGATCCACTGCTCTCTTCAAAGCTGTCAGACAGAGTCGTTTGCGTCTGCAGAGGTTTCTGCTGCTTTTTTGTTGTTGTTGTTGTTGTTGTGTAGCTGTGCCCTGTCCCCAGAGGTGGAGTCTACAGAGACAGGCAGGTTTCCTTGAGCTGCTGTGAGCTCCACCCAGTTCGAGCTTCCCAGCAGCTTTGTTTACCTACTTAAGCCTCAGCAATGGCGGGCGCCCCTCCCCCAGCCTCGCTGCTGCCTTGCCGGTAGATCACAGACTGCTGTGCTAGCAATGAGGGAGGCTCCGTGGGCGTGGGACCCTCCCAGCCAGGTGTGGGATATGATCTCCTGGTGTGCCTGTTTGCTTAAAGCGCAATATTGGGGTGGGAGTTACCCGATTTTCCAGGTGTTGTGTGTCTCAGTTCCCCTGGCTAGGAAAAGGGATTCCCTTCCCCCTTGCGCTTCCCAGGTGAGGCGATGCCTCGCCCTGCTTCAGCTCTCGCTGGTCGGGCTGCAGCAGCTGACCAGCACCGATCGTCCGGCACTCCCCAGTGAGATGAACCCAGTACCTCAGTTGAAAATGCAGAAATCACCGGTCTTCTGTGTCGCTGGCGCTGGGAGTTGGAGACTGGAGCTGTTCCTATTCGGCCATCTTGCTCCGCCCCCCTCTTATTTGTTTAATGACTGTCTTCCCTGTAGCACTCTAAGCTTCCCAAGTGCCGGGAATGTCCATCTTTAGCATTGTGTTCTCGTTGCCTGCTCCAGAGCCTGATACATAGCAGGCCTTTGATACATACTTATTGTATATTTACCAAATGAATACATCACTCAGTGAATGCACTGTTGGAATCTGATAGGACTTCTGGTGTTAGCACATAGTGGCGGTCAATTTCATGTCCTCTTTCATTTGATCACAGTTTCAGTTTACCAAGGGAAAGAAGCTCTTGTATTCCTCACCAAACCTGGCACCATTGAGTAGGCATGGAACTTGGACTTGATGATCCCTTGAAAGAGTCACATCGCCTAATTAGAGCAATCCTGGCTAGACGTAGAATTGGGTTACTATTGAAAACACAATGAATGAATGAGGGCCCATCAATTATCCATTTTAGAATCCTCATTGGCATTCAATACTCCTTGTCCCTCAGTCTCAAAACTTTACCTCTCCTCAGATTTTTCTATCTGACCACTAATTCTCCATCCACATCTTAAATACAGGCATTCTCCAGAAGCTTCTCCTCAGACCCTTCTGTTCCCCTTCCCTCAGGCTATGAAACACTAACTTTAAATAGGTGTGTGGCCCCCACATTTGTGTGGCAAGTTCCAGCGTGTCTACTGAGGCCCAGAATGTTTCTGCTGGATGTCCTGTATGGTGTGAAGTTTCATATAGCCACTAGCTTCTCCTCATGGCACCACAGCAAAAAATATAAAACAGAACATAGGAACAACAGCTTAGGGGCCTCTTTGACTTGCCTTTATCCTTCTTTGCCTGTGTTCTCTAACTTGTCTCACATCTGTCTCTGTCTTGCTGGTTCCTGGTGATACCTAAAGAAAAGTTCTTTATTTTTAATTTTTTAATTTTTTAATTTTTATTTTTTATTTCCGTAGGTTTTTGGGGGAACAGGTGGCATTTCATTACATGAGTAAGTTCTTTAGTGGTGATTTCTGAGATTTTGGTGCTCCCACCACTGAAGCAGTGTACACTGTACCCAGTGTGTAGTCTTTTATTCCTCTCCCCACTCCCACCCTTTCCCCCAAGGCCCCAAAGTCCATTGTATCATTCTTATGCCTTTGCATCTTCATAGCTTAGTGAGAACATATGATGTTTGGTTTTCCATTCCTCAGTTACTTCACTTAGAATATGGATCTCTGATTTCATCCAGGTTGTTGCAAATGCCACTATTTTGTTCCTTTTTATGACTGAATAGTATTACATGGTACATGTATAACATAATTTCTTTATCCACTCATTGATTGATGGGCATTTAGGCTGGTTTCATGTTTTTGCAATTGCAAATTGTGCCGCTATAAACATGCATGAGCAAGTATCTTTTTTGTAAAGGACTTCTTTTCCTCTGGGTAGATAGCCAGGGTGGAATTGCTGGATCAAATTGTAGTTCTACTTTTAGTTCTGTAAGGAATCTCCACACTGTTTTTCATAGTGGTTGTACAAGCTCACATTCCCACCAGGAGTGTAAAAGTGCTCCATTTTCACCACATCCCTGCCAACATCCATTATTTTTTATTTTTTTATTATGGCCATTCTTGCAGGAGTAAGGTGGTATCGCATTGTGGTTTTGATTTGAATTTCCCTGATAGTTCATGATGTTGAGCATTTTTTCATGTTTTTTGGCCATTTGTATATCTTGTTTTGAGAATTAATCTATTCACATTCTTAGCCCTTTTTTTATGGGATTTTTTTTCTTGCTAATTTGTTTGAGTTCCTTGTAGATTCTGGATATTAGTTCCTTGTTGGATATTTCATATGATAGCTCTGAGGCTCCTGAGATAGGCCCTGGACAGATTTGCCTGCTTCCTGTAGCTTTTCTCCCCAAATGGTCTTTAAAAACTCCTTCTAGTTTAAGTTTCCTATAGTGCAGTTCTACTTTTAAGAAGACTTTCTTTGGAAATAGCAATGAGAATCCTTGCTAACATTATTGAATCCTTACTGCTTGGCACAATTCTAAGATCTTTGCATGATTTAAATGGTCAAATGCAACAACCCCATCAAGGAGATTGTAATGTTATTATCTGCAATTAAAAATGAGGAAACCACATTTAGTTTAAGTACTGGCCCAAGGTCATGCAATTTCTAAGTGTCAGGGTTAAGATTTAAGCCTATGTGTTGTGGCTCTAGCATCATGCACCAGTCATAAATCAGCCCACCTATGTTCTGGTGATTCATTCAAAATCCTTCAATAGCTGCCCATTCCCCAACATATATATATATGTATTTTTTTTCTTTTTCTTTTTTTTTTTTTCTGAGACGGAGTCTCGCTCTGTAGCCCAGGCTAGAGTGCAGTGGCCGGATCTCAGCTCACTGCAAGCTCCGCCTCCCGGGTTCACGCCATTCTCCGGCCTCAGCCTCCCGAGTAGCTGGGACTATAGGCGCCCGCCACCTCGCCCGGCTAGTTTTTTGTATTTCTTAGTAGAGACGGGGTATCACCGTGTTAGCCAGGATGGTCTCGATCTCCTGACCTCGTGATCCACCCGTCTCGGCCTCCCAAAGTGCTGGGATTACAGGCTTGAGCCACCGCGCCCGGCCCCATTCCCCAACATATTAAGTGGAGACTTCAGGAATCTTTGTACAAGGATTCCTGCCCACAATTTCGCCCCCCCCCCCACCTTTTTAAGTGAACACTGCAGTCTAGACAGAGTGGGCTACTCAGGGGTCCCTAAAGATGCCTCACTGCTTTTGAGTAATGATCTTTTCACATTCTAAGACCCACTCCTCAGCATATGTCTCCCTATCTAAATTCTATTTATCTTTCCAAGTCAAATCAACTGCAATGGTATCTTAGATGCTTTCCCAATTTTCCCTTCCATTCTTTGCCTTAGTCAAGCCCTTTTAAAATTATTAAATTTTAATAAATGATTCTAAATTATTAAAACACACAGCTTTTCCATCTTGCAGGATCTCCCTCACTATGTACTAAGATCCCTGGAATGGGGGCAGAGTTATTTTTTTTTTTGCAAACAAGGCCCAGCATGGTTCTTCATTACACAGAGAACTATGTCTGGCATTAAATGAATTCCTTGAATTTCATCCATCACGTAGATGCAGTGTATGTCACAAATGCTGTTCCATTAATGCATTGGGCTATAGTACTCTCCCCTCTTCTCCCCAATGCCAACTTCAAACACATTTTTATAAAGACATATCTTCCATGTTTATTGCAACACTATTCACAATAGCCAAGATATGGAAACAATCTGTGTCCATCAACAGATGAATGGATAAAGAAAATGTGCTACATATACACAATGGAGTACTATTCAATCGTTAAACAGAACGAGATCCTGTCATTTTCAACAACATGGATGAAACTGGAGGTCATTATGTTAAGTGAAATAAGCCAGACACAGAAAGATAGACTTTGCATGCTCTCACTCATTTGTGGGAGCTAAAAATTAAAGCAACTAAACTCGTCGAGACAGAGAGTAGAAAGATGGTTACCAGAGGCTGGGAAGGGTAGTGGGGTAGGGGACAGGGAGTAGGAATGGTTAACAGGTACAAAAATGTAGATAGAAGCAATAAGAACTAGTACTTGGTAGCATAACAGGGTGACTATAGTAAACAATGCTTTATTGTACATTTTAAAATAACCAAATGAGTATAATTGGAGTGTTTGTAACACAAAGAGTAGATAAATGCCTTAGACAATGGACACCTCATTTATCCTGATGTGATTATTAAGCATCATATTCATGTATCAATGTGATGATTAAGCATTGTATTCCTGTATCAAAATATCTCATGTATCCCACAAATATATATACCTACTATGTACCTGTAAAAATTAAAAATTAAAAAAAGTCATTATGTAGCCTCTGAGGAACATGATTTGCAAGACATTATTTTGGTTTCATAAACTTTTAGGAGTCAAATGGTTTACTAAATTGGTGTGCAGATGATTACTTGTGTCAAAAATGATGCCTGATATTGAGAATTACACATATTGAATGAAATACACCGGATTCTAATGAACATGAAATTACTTTCACGGTATAAATAAACCTTCTTCCTCACCATTAAAATCTTGACCTTATGCAATAAAACAATAAGTGCTTCAAGGAGAGAATGAAATGTGAGTGATAGGGACTTTTTAAAACGCACTGTGTTGCTTTACACATTAAGACTTAAAGAGATATGAAGTGATGCAAGCGAAGAACTTGCTTGGTGAAGAGGTTCAGAATTCTGAAAAATGACTTGTTGCTGTGTAGAAAGGTCCTATAATTCATGAGCACATTTCAGCACCTAATGCAGTTTGTGATACTTTATAATCCTTACACATTCCATAGCCCCAGCTCTCTGAAGGTTAGACCTAAGGGATACACTTCAGAAAAGTTACATAAACAACTGTGAACCTTAGGCAGGCAAAATGTACACTTTGAACATGTTGAAACTCTCCATATTAAGTCAGTTTAGCACTTTGATTAAAGAGTTTAATCAATCACCATCCTAAGCTGTTTATTAATCACTTTATCAAGCAGTTGATGCATTGCCGGTTTTAATAGAATCCATTTATTTTGATTTCTACCTACTTAATCTTTCCAAAGGGCTTTTCGAATCAGCTGTGATAAAAAGGAGAGGGAGAGGGAGAAAGAGAGAAAAAGAGAGTAGGAGAGGGTGGTTGCATCTAAAACCCGGCCAGAAATCTCTAACTGCACCTAGCATTCTTCATTATCAACGCCCTACGACGACTTGGCCAATTTATTACCAGTAAAAAAAACGCTCTGGGGAGTGAATGTTTGGGTGAACCACACGGTTTAGCTCAGATAAACACAGGCCATTCGTTTGCTTTCACACCTGACACCCTCATGATATACGATCCTAATAAGATTAATCTCCACCCACCCCTCCAAGTCCCTCTTTGTTCCAACCTATTTGTGATCTTCCACTTTTCTTCATGGACATTTTCCCCACCTTCGGTTATAATTTGTGGTTAGAGTTAAAGCCCTTGTTTCCTCACTACAAGGGAAACAAGATTTGTGGGAAGAAAACATTTGTTATGTGGCTTAAATTTTACTCAGAGGCTTTTACGTTCCTATGCCTTTGGCATAAAAGGAAGTGAGTCTTGGAAGACATCCATGCAGCCAAACACATCAAGTCTGAAAGCTGGATCATAAACACGATGTGAGCCTGACGGTGTCCTGAGCATCACTCCCATTCTCCCTTGCTATTCTTCTCTACCAATGCCAGGAGTTTAGAGGGGATAATGGTTATCTGCGTTTCCTTTTATTCTATTCTTGTTGGTTGAGTTCATAGAGATGACAAGTATCACACAGATAAACATTTTAACTGTGTATTTTATCTGTCTCTAGTTAAAAAACATTCAAAAACTTCTTCCTCCATATATTCCCCAAGAGGAAAATGATGTTATGGGTGGCATTATCTTTTAATGTTAGTATCATGGGCAGGGAGAAATAATTGAACTTTTGTGTGCATCTTTGTATGTCACTGCCTATGGTAGATATTTCCTGTATATTGTTCCACATACTTTTGATAATAGCTCCAAGCACTATAATTTCTGTGTTTAGGAGCAGTGTTTTCCAAAATAGTAGTCACTAGACGTGTGGCTACTGAAGATTTGAAATGTAGCTGATTCAAATTTAGATGTGATCTCATAGAGGATTGTATTAGGTCATTCTTGCAGTGCTATAAAGAAATACCTGAGACTGGGTAATTTATCAAAAAGAGGTTTAATTGGCTTCTGGTTCCTCTGGCTGTACAGGGAGCATAGCAGCATCTGTTTCTTGGGAGGCCTCAGGGAGCTTCCAATCATGACAGAAGGCAAAGAGGGAGCAGGCACATCACGTGGAGAAAGCAGGACAGAAGAAGGGAGATGCCATGTATTTTAAACAGCCGGATCTTGTCCAAAGTCACTCACTATCAAGAGGACAGCGCCATGGGGATGGCACTAAACCACTCATGAGAAATCCATCCCTGTGATCCAGTCAACTCCCAGCAGGCACCACCTCCAATACGAATGATTATAGCTCAACCTGAGATTTGGATGGGGATGCAGATCCAAACTATATCAAGGATGAAGGATGCGGATTTGATTTAAAACCCTAGGAATGACCCCATCATACAGAAAATCTTAATGGAGGAGATTAGGTAGATCATGTAAGTTCTTTCACATCATCTTTTTTTTTTTTGTCATAAAAACTAGGAGAGTAAGATGTTCTTACTTTTATTGAGCAGACACTATACTAGGTGGCAGGGGTTTGGAGACAAGCAGAACAGTCCCTGCTTTCAAGTGGCTACAGTCCAATTGAGGGAAGACCAAAACAAAATTCTATTTAAAATGATAAAGCAATACACAAGGCATAATGGTACCAGAGAAGAGGGAACCAAACTTTCTAGAGGTGGAGTATAAGAAGATGGGAAGAGGTCAAGGGTTTGGTTTTCTTTTCTTTTTTTTAATTATACTTTAAATTCTAGGGTACATGTGCACAATGTGCAGGTTTGTTACATATGTATAGTTGTGCCATGATGGTGTGCTGCACCCATCAACTCGTCAGCACCCATCAACTCGTCATTTACATCAGGTATAACTCCCAATGCCATCCCTCCCCCTCCCCCCTCTCCATAATAGGCCCCGGTGTGTGATGTTCCCCTTCCAGAGTCCAAGTGATTTCATTGTTCAGTTCCCACCTATGAGTGAGAACATGCGGTGTTTGGTTTTCAGTTCTTGTGATAGTTTGCTGAGAATGATGGTTTCCAGCTGCATCCATGTCCCTACAAAGGACACGAACTCATCCTTTTATATGGCTGCATAGTATTCCATGGTATATATGTGCCACATTTTCTTAATCCAGTCTGTCACTGATGGACATTCGGGTTGATTCCAAGTCTTTGCTATTGTGAATAGTGCCTCAATAAACATACGTGTGCATGTGTCTTTATAGCAGCATGATTTATAATCCTTTGGGTATATCCCCAGTAATGGGATGGCTGGGTCACACGGTATTTTTAGTTCTAGATCCTTGAGGAATCACCATACTGTTTTCCACAATGGTTGAACCAGTTTACAATCCCACCAACAGTGTAAAAGTGTTCCTATTTCTCCACATCCTCTCCAGCACTTGTTGTTTCCTGACTTTTTAATGATTGCCATTCTAACTGGTGTGAGATGGTATCTCATTGTGGTTTTGATTTGCATTTCTCTGATGGCCAGTGATGATGGCTTTTCTAGTGTAGGGTATGCCTAACCCAAGGGGTAAAAGATCCATTTGAAGAATTCCTTGCACATTACTCTGTAGACCTGGGGAGGGAGTTGGGGGCTTGCAGGTGGGACAAAATTAGAGAGGGAAGGAGAGCTATTCCAGGTAGGGGCACAGCTTAGGCAGAGACATGCAAGTAGGGAACCAGCATGGAGTGTAAAGGGAATGACAGAAAACAGAGGTAGAAATTAGGAGAGGCTTCCTTTTGGGAAGTTCTGAGTGCTATGTGAAGGATTTTACCCTTTATTCTGTACCTTAGGAGAAAGCATTGTCAGGTTATAAATGGAGATATGTGATCAGATTTGTATTTAAGATCTATCATTCTGGTGACGATATATAGAGGATGGTAACAGTTCATGTCAGAAAGGACAGGGAATTGGAAAGAAGCTCCAGATTCAAGACATAGCCACAAAGTGAAGTCAGCAGAAACTAGCCATGGATTGGCTATGGGGATCCACAACAGGCTGTCTGTTTTGAGAGACTGAGTTTGTGATCAGGTAAGTGGAAGCAGGCTTAGGGGAAAATATGGGGCTTTCAGTTTTTGCTGAATTTGAATTGCTTGTGGACAGCCAGTTTGGCAGAGTCAGTTGGTGGCTGGTTATTTCACTCGGCAGATTGAGGGCCGGTCTTGAGCTGGCAATGGCAATACCAGAGTCAGTCATGCATTGAAGGCTCATGAAGCTCTGGGATAGGTGGGAGCATTGCCTAAGGGGAGGAGAGGTCAAGAGCCACAGCCTGGGAGAGGCTGACTAATAGTGTCCCTAGCAGCTGAGAGCTCTGGCCAGATGACAGCTAAGTTGGATCTGTTGGCTTTGGCAAGAAGATCATTAAGTATTGGAAGGCAGATCACAGAACATTCATGAGTCACCGGAAGTGGGCAAGCAGAGAACTTGAAAGAAGTTCAGTTGAGAAGGGCAGAGAAGAGACTGATAGCATCTAGAAAGAAGCACAGCATCAGGGAGATTTTTTTTTTTTTTTTTTTTTTTTTTGACAGAGTCTCACTCTGTCACCCAGGCTGGAGTGCAGTGGCGTGATCTCGGCTCACTGCAAGCCTCACTTACCGGGTTCACACCATTCTCCTGCCTCAGCCTCCTGAGTAGCTGAGACTACAGGAGCCCACCATCACTCCCAGTTAATTTTTTGTTTTTGTATTTTTAGTAGGGACGGGATTTCACCCTGTTAGCCAGGAAGGTCTCCATCTCCTGACCTTGTGATCTGCCCGCCCTGGCATCCCAAAGTGCTGGGATTACAGGCGTGAGCCACCGCGTCCAGCCGAGTCAAGGGAGATTTTTAAAAATATATTTATTTTTAATAAGGCAGAGGCCTATGAAAGTCTTTAAGACAAAGGGTAAGAGCCAGGAGGTGACTTCTAACGGACTTAGCCCCTGTAGGTAAAAAGTAAAAAAAAAAAAAAGATCAAAGTCTAAGGCCCAAGTTGGAGGTTTGATTTTGAACAGATAGGTCCCAATGGCTGACTCTGAGTTATGGGAGCTAGGGTGGATGTAGTTATAAATGTGTGTTTGTAGCCAGCACAGAAGATTGTTGACAAAGGAAGTAAGATTGTCCCCTGTGAGGTGATGTGGCTTGATGATACTAGGGAAGGTATGCATTGGACAATAGGAGCAAAGGAGTAGTAACTGATCAAAAACAAGTTAAAGAGTTGGTGAGCAATGCTGAGTGGTTGAGTGGTTGTCCAAGGAGCTCAGGCATGCAGATATAGGAGCAAAGAGGGCAGAATATAGCATGGCTTCGGCTCGGCATTTGGCTGGCTCACTTGAGTTGAAAGTTGTGGCTACAGGAGAATAAAAGGAGCTGGTGAAAGAGTGAGTTAAATGGCCATCATGGGATCCAAGCTTGGCTGGGAAAGAGGAAGAGCCGAACAGTAATGGATTGAGGTAACAGGAGAGATTGAGGGATAGGGTGCTCCCGTGAGTTTAAAGAACAAGCATTGTTGATTTATTTAAATTCCCTTGATTGATTATTCCTAGTTTTCTAAAGAAGAAATCGAGGCATAAAGTGCTACATCTGAAAGAGAGTAGCACTAAGTTGTGGCCATTCTGAGTTTAGGGATTATGACATTTGCATTTTTGTATACCTAGTAAAACAAATAGGTATTAAAGAAATATGAATGTAGCAGAATATAGACATGTATCTTTAGCAGGCTAGCCTACAAGTTTATACTGGCCACACTGTTAGAGACAGAAATGAGAAATTTGCACAGAAAGTGAAAATGCTATGGTAATTTATTATATTACCTAAATGTCACATGAATCAATTATTGTCTTCTAATACCTTAGATTTGACCTCTGCTACTTCTAGGACTTTGGTCAAGCAATTGACCTCTGAGTCTTTCCAGGACACTCAGAAGGAAAGAGACAGTTTGGTTTTTATGGCCTTGTGGTGTATGGACATGGTTACCACAGCTCCCATTGTTTTAGAGGAGTGCTTAGAGTGGACAGCAGTAACTGAGTCTGATTGATACTTGTATACCAGTAGCTACCTCTGGCTATTGTGCACAGGAGGTGTTCAATAAATATTTTTTCAAACAAAAGAATGAAGGAGCATAAAAGGAAAGAATTAAAATAGGTAATATATGAGAGTTCTTCCTGCTCAGGTCTCTCTGATGGGTTTTCATGGATTCCTCAAATGCTTCTGTGATAGATGATAAAGATCATGTTGGTTCTCTTCAATCTGGCTACCCTAACTTGTGGATTGCTGAGAAATCCCCAAAATCCTTAGGGATGGGATGTTAACTCTAGAAGACCTGATACTTTTCTCTCCAACTTACTGTTTTTCTCTATATATTTTTGGTAAGCCTCTAGCCTGTCTCTGCCAAAATCTATTCCCTTGTCAATAAGTTTTATTCTTCTTCCCTACAAAGATCACACTCAGCCTCATACCAAGAGACACAACCTGTAGTCTTATCCAGTTTTGCATCCTGCATCCAATATGTCCAAGATGCACATTCTTCTCTATTAGGTCTGGAAATAACTTCCATGGACTAGTGATATATGAATTAAAAAGAAAAGCAACCTGATCCCCTCCCCTATATGCTCATCCTAAAACACAGAAAAGGAAAAGCAGGGCACAGCAATCACGAGTCCATAACATCCCTGAAATCCCACACATTGGAAAAACAATGTGAGGATTCCTTAAGCTTGGGCAAATGACTTCTTTGTTTAGGTTCTGCTGTCTGGGAGTAGCTCCTTGGCCTCATGAATTGATCTCATGAGTCCTGCTCCAACCTATGGAAACCTCCTATTCTCCTCCTAGGTCACATCAGGATGTTGAGGAAGTTGGCTTCTTTGAGGGCAGCCCTGTTTTTATAGTCTACTTTCAACCCCAGGGTTGTTCTAGGGCTCTGTCAAACAACTCCAATCTCTTAGGCTAGTTTTGTGGTTTCTTTGGCAACAAAATTCATTTAGAAACTCCGTGGGACTCTGATGTATGTGTTTCTCATTTAGTTATGTGCGTCAGTAGCCACACCCAAAGCTCTTTCTGGATTTTGTGCCATTTACGTTTTATGTTTTTGTCATAGTTCTTAAAAGTTTCTCTTAATTTACTGATGGGTTCCTTGAGTGGGAAGACCACACCCTTCATCTGATCTGTCTTTCAAGGCTGAAACAACTGTTCAACTGGGAAATATCACCTGGTCTTTATCCCAGTAAGACTGTCATAATTCCACAGTTTACTCTTCATGGTGTAGAAATAGTTGTGTTTTCCTGCAAGTCTTCATATATTTGAACTGTATTCTAATCATTTCTGCTTATAAAGCCATCAATGAGTTCAGCTCTTTCATCAATTATCTTGCCAAATGCAGCCAGTAACAACCAACAAAGTGCATCACATTTTGCTTTCCAACATCTTTCCCTAGTGTAGCAAGCTCAGTAAGCATGTGATTTACCTTCCAAGTTATAGCAGCTAGTGGTTTTACAGAGTATTTTGCCACTACCTGACATGGATTTCCAGCCAATCATATCTCTTTCTTTACCAACTTACTCCTAAGACAATGTGATAAAATTGAAATGTTTTGACAGCTCTCAAGTTCAAACTGTCATATTCTATACTAAGGAGGGCTATAGTAGTTCCCCCTTATCCATGGTTTTGCTTTCTGAGATTTTGATTACCCACAGTCAACTATGGTACAAAACTATTAAATGGAAAATTCTAGAAATAAACAACTCTTAAGTTTTAAACTGCATGCCATTTTGAGTAGTGTGATGAACACTCACGCCATCCCACTCCATGAACTCTCACGTCATCCCACTCCATCCCACCTAGGACATGAATCATCCAGCATATACAGGCCATATATACTTACTGCCCCTTAGTCTTCAACATTGTCTGATCCTGATATCCTACCATCAACATCGTCATGGCTTGATGATCCAAGATTACCTGAAGCAGATGGTCTTCTTTCTCATCTATCAGCAGAAGGTCAATAGTAGCCTAACACTATCCACAATGCCTATGTCATTTACCTCACTTCATCTCTTCACGTAGACTTTTATCATCCCATGTTATCACAAGAAGAAGGGTGAGTGCAGTACAACAAGTTATTTTGAAAGTGAGAGACAGACCACATTCACATAGCTTTTATTACAGTATATTGTTATAATTGTTTTATTTTATAAGAAAAAAATTATTTTTATTTTATTTTTATTAGAACAATTTTATTTTGTTAGAACAATTTTATTTGTTCATCTCTTACTGTCCCTAATTTATAAATTAAACTTTATCATAGGTTTGCATTATAGAAAAAAAAAACATAGAAGGTTCTTTACTATCTGTGGTTTCAGGTATTCACTAGTGGTCTTGAAATGTATCCCCCACTGATAAGCAGGATTACTGTATACAAAATCTGAAAATTCAGTAAATTCAAAGAGTAAATGCTGATTACTTGCTTATATTACTGTCTAATATGATCAGTAGTGAAGAGGATATTTTCTCCAGGTAGTTATTCGAGACTCTAAGCTGCTTCTATCTTGTAATTCTGCTGTTGTCAAACTAATTGCTGTCAAGGAAAAGGAAAATTCATGATGGAGGCTCCCAGGTGGGTTGACATCAGGATGTTAACATCACTTTCAGTCTAATGTCAGTGACTAGAACTCTATCACATGGTTCCAACCTAAACCCAAGGGAATCTGGGAAAAGAAGTTTAAGTTGTATGTCCAGGAAGAGGAAACCAGCTGTTAGTAATCCTTTGTCATACAGTTTCTACTTTATCTTAAAATGAGTATACTTGGCCGGGGGAGGTGGCTCACGGCCTGTAATCCCAGCACCTTGGGAGGCCAAGGTGGGTGGATCACGAGGTCAGGAGATTGAGCTCATCCTGGCTAACATGGTGAAAACCCGTCTCTACTAAAAATACAAAAAAAAATTAGCCAGGCGTGGTGGTGGGTGCCTGTAGTCCCAGCTACTTGGGAGGCTGAGGCAGGAGATGGAGTGAACCCAGGAGGTAGAGATTGCAGTGAGCTGAGATCGTGCTACTGCACTCCAGGCTAGGCAACAGAGCGTGAGTCCATCTCAAAAAAAAAAAAAAAAAAAAAAAAACAGTGTAACTGCCACTAAAAGAACCCAAAGAAGTTATAAAGGTAAAAATTTCCTATTATTTACTTCCTATAAGTAAATAGTACACCTTATACTTCTTATAAGATACCAAATAATTTGGTTTCCTTCCTAAACTATCTCAAACATTATTTGGTAGCTTAGGGATTCACCAAACTTTTACTTTTGACAATGCTGAGCTAAGAGTTGAATATTTTAAAAAGATGAACACTTCTGTAATTTTGCAGTCAAGTACTTTGCTTTTTATTTGAAATCCTATAGAAGATGAGAATGTTGCATTGTTATAAAGATTATAACAATCTTCAGATTATTCACTTATTTCTTTACTCATTTAATAAATGTTTGTCAAGTATTTAAAAATGTGACAAGCTTTATGCTAAATGCATACACTATATTCTTCTCATTAGATTTGAGTTATTTCGACTGCATACATTCATTGGGCCCTAATATATGTTAGGAATTGGGGAAACAAAGATAAATGTCAAGTTCATGTCTTCAAAGGACCCATTGTAGGCATGTGATAGTCAGATAAGCCAGGGTTTCCATTGAATTGTAAGTGCTATGACAGAGCCATATCCTAGGGGCACAGCCTGGAAGGGTTGTGGGAGCATAAAAAAGTCTGAAGTCTATGACAAGTAAACTAAGCCTTGATGAGCAAGTAATTGTTAATTGAAGAAAGAAGGCAGGAGGATCACTTGAAGCGAGGAGTTCAAGACCACCCTGGGCAACATAGCAAGATCCCATCTCTACCAAAAAAAATATTAAAAAATTGCTAGACGAGGTGGTGTGCACCTGTACTCCCAGCTAGTCAGGGCGCTGAGGCAGGAGAATGGCTTGAGACCAGGAGTTTCAGACTGCAGGGACCTATGATCTTACCAGTGCATTCCACATTCCAGCCTGGGCAACAGGGCAACAGGGCAACAGAGCAAGATCTTATCTCTCTCTCTCTCAAAAAAAAAAAAAAAAAAAAAAAAGAAAAGAAAGAAAAGAAAAAGAAAGAAGGAGAAGAAAGGAATTTCAGAAAGAGAAAGCTATGTATTTAACGCACAAAGGTGAAGCAGAGAGAAGAAAGGTGAAGCAGAGACTGAGCAGAGGGCAGGACGTGGGTGACAAAGTGAGATCCCTCAAAGGGCTGCCAAATTATTAGTTGCACAGAGATGCGGCACTCAGGTCTTGAGGATCCACAGTGTCCAGTTAAGAATTTGAGACTTGAGTCTGAAGGTCAGGGGGCTATAAGGGGGCCAATAAGGTCAGAGCTATAGGGAACTTTGCCATTAAAATGATATTAAGGAAGATAACAAAGTAGCAGATATCTAGTGAGATCTCACTGCATGCCAGGCACTGTTACAAGTGCATCACATAGAGTAAGCTATAGACTTTTCACAATAGCTTTTGGAAGATGGCGCCTCTCTTGTATTGATTTTGTAGATGTGGAACTGAAGTTCAAAGAGTTTCTATGATTCAACCAAGCTCACAGCTCACAGGAATTGGTGGTAACAGTAATGACCACATAAGAATACCAGCAAATGATTTATGAGAGCTACCAGTTGCATATCATCGATATATTGGAGTGTGTGTGTGTGTGTGTGTGTCTTTCTCCTTGAGGAAACTGATGGTTCATGAGTTAGTTAGCTTCCCCACAGCCCTAAAGGTCTCACAACCCCAGGTGATACAGAAGGGGTATCAACTAAGGCCCATGTCACTGCAAAGCTCAGTTACATGCATCTCCTCCCCACCTTCAAGCTTGTAGTGGCAGAAAAAGGGACAGACTAAAACTTGAGAGGTCTTCCTCCTTCCAGTATGTCTAAGCAGCCACTCATCGACCTGAGCTCCAGCCAGTTAACTTATCTGGGCCTCCTTCGGTCTCACTATAATTCAAGGGTGTTAAACAAAATCTGTTGCAAATTCCTTCCAGTTGTACACTATTCCCTGCTAGCTATGGAAGCTCCAGCTTGCAAGAAGAAAGGCTGGTAGTTGACATGTACATATGGCCAGGGAGGAAAGGGGAAGGCCAGCCAAAAACGCCAGTCGTCGTCTTACCTTTATCCCCTCCGCAGCCTTAGACCATGATCATCAGAGCCAGGAGTTGAAGCCACGACCATGTCTCACTCTCCTTTTTGCTCGTTCCCTTCTCCATCACTCTCACATTACAGGTGGTGAAGGGTGACTGTCTCCAAGCTCTCTTGTCACCTTGGCCTGGGGTCTGCACAGCTGGGTCACCCATCGTCCAACAGTAAATCCACTTCCAACTGGCTCCCCCCTGGTGCAGCACAGTTACAGAAGCCTCTGAGCAGTGGTTCCAGAAATATTAATTATGCCTGAACAAGGCTGCTAAGCAGCTCAATTACAGGCTCCCTGGGTGAGGGATCTGTGGCCCAGCTGTGACAGCCATTTCCAGGCGACTATCAATTGTGAGGAAATGGCCATCCAGCTGATTTGTGGTGGATCCAAAAATGCTAATTAAGAGACGGACACCACTGTCAAGCAGCAGCTTGTGGCCTCCCCAGGAACTTGCAGCAGAAGGCTCTAAGAGCTGGAAATGTGCTTCTGTTGTGTGGCTTTTTGTTTTCGTTTCATATTCTGTATTTAGGAGAAACGAAGTACTTCTAATAATTGCCTACCTTCCTTCTTTCTTTCTTTTCTTCCTTCCCCATTTCTCCCCTCCCTTCCTCCCTCTCCCCTCTCCTCCCCCTTCCTTCTTTTCTTTCATGTTGTTTCAATCCATCTGCTGAAGATGGCGCTCTGATAGCATTCCGGAAGCATCTGAAGTCTTGAGATTTCCTAGGAAGACAGAGAGCTATGTTGGGGCTTCTGTTGAAATCCTTTAGAAGTAGAGTTCTACAGATTTGGGTTCCAATCCATTTTCAAAAGTTGGTCACTCCTGGAGCTAGCACCATCTTCAAAAACACACCCAATCATGCAGAGGAAGTTGATGGCAACATTTCCTTATATTATCTCTGTACTATCCAAAGGATGGAATCTAATTCCATTTCTGGTTCATCGAGACTGCAGTGGAACACTGGGTCCCTGGCTTCTCTCCTACGAGGGTTCAGCATCTTCCAGTGTCTGCTCCATTCCCACACTTGCCTTAGAAACTGGCTCCTCTTTTCCTCATTACAGTCATCAGCATGGAGCTTCTACTTCCCCAACACAAGTGCACAAGTGCCTCTGCTGTCAGTCTGGCTTCGTGGTTAAAAGCACAGACTCTGGTGGCAACTTGCCCAGATTCCAATCATGTTTCTTTCACGTAATGGTTACATGACCTAGGGCAAAGGTTCTTAACGTATATAAAGGTCTATAAGCCGCAGTTTGCTTGCCTGTGAAAGAGGGGGATATTAACAGTATCTACTTCCTAGGTAGTAGGGAAGTATAGAGATTATATTAGATAATCTCTATAAGGTACCCGGCATGTAGCAAGTGTTCTACAAAGATTGCCTATCAGTGGCCAAGTGCCCATTTTTATCCAACTCAGGTGTCTCTGTGTCTCTTTTAATTCTTGACTGAGAAATATGATTGGCTCAACTTGTTCTCAGGATTGGCTCCTCTTGGGACAGTTGGGCACAGGGGCTCTGTGGGGTAATGAGAGAATTTGCAGGGTATGTTCTCTAACAAGACAGGGAGGGTTATGGCAATGATGAACAATTGGCAACAATATTATTATTTTTCTTGTTTTCTACTTATTTGACTTCATTATCCCTTGACTAGCTGCCTTGATTCTTTATTTACTTATTCATTCAATATATTCTGAAGAAGGACAGGCAAATAAAGGAACCCAAAGAAGAGAGGAAACCAGGATTTACGTTACTTGTTAGCCACCAGTACAGCTGCACAGGTTGTTATAATTTTGTATTATATTTTGTTTATTGGTACAATATACCTACTCACTGAGCCCCATGAATGATTTCTCTTGCCCCTACCACCCTGGTACCTCCAAGACCACCGGAGCTCCCCATGATCTAAATCCAAAGGACGCATGCCTGATAGAACAGGGCCCTCTAAGATACTTCCCCAAAGCTATGGCCAGCATCTCACATGCCTGCTACAGCCTTTGCCGTAGCTCTCATTCTCCTTCCTTCCAATCCCTACCCATCCATTGGGTCCTGATTATCTGTTCTCTTCTGGTGATTGGAAACAAGTTGGGTGAGAGAGAGAGGAAGAAGTCCATGTGGCATTTTCAACGACCAGGACCAGCATGTTATATTGTCGTAAGAACAATGGGCTGCAAAGTGCCAATGCCTGATTACAGGCTCCTGATCCATTCTTTTTAATATGTGCAAGTGTCTATTTCCCTGCCTCCCTAGAAACAGTGAATATTATGGACCTTTAATATTTTTGGGCCATCTGGTGGACAAAAAGAAATGGGAGCTCACAGTTTCAAGTTGCATTTCCTGATTATTAATGAGATTAAACATTTAAAAAATATACATGTACAAGTTACTTATTTTCTAGATATTTTCTATTAATACCCTGTGGTAATTTTTCTATGGAGTTGTCCGAAAGGGTTTATTAAAGCAAGAGAAGATAATAGGACAGTAAGTTAAAAGTGTGGAGGAAGTGGTCTTTGCAAAAGACTGTAGAAAGGAGAAGTGGGAAACTGAAGGAAAATTGCTGGGAAACCTAAGTAATTCCAAAAAAAATTTCTTTTTGTTAGAGAATCAAGAGAGGAGGTGCCTGTAGGTGGAATGCAAACATTTTTCCTAGGAATAAAAAAAAATGGTGTCATATGACTACACCTATTTGAAAGGTTGCTAGGAAGTGTGAGTGTTGGGTCAGTGTATGATACACAGAGAAGCAGAATGGGGACCTCCAGAAAAATGAGTTTTCTGGCATTGGAGATTGGCTACATTTTGATCACGAGGAACATGTAAGAGGAGAAAAATACTGACAGGTGCTGTAGGTGCCGTAGCACTTTGAGATTCATGTGTTTGAAGGTTCTCCACAGGTAAGGCAGTTGAAAATATGGATCTGAGATTGGGAGAGAGGTTGAGATATAAAGCATAGACAGGGGAAGCATCAGGTTAGAGACACTAGAGTCGTGGCCAAGGGTGACAACACAGGTTAGAAGAAAGGTTGTGGGTCAAGGATGTAACGTCAAGAAAGTTTTTGAAGTTCTTTTCTACCATCTAAGCTGCTTGAATTAAATTCTTGAAATTTGATACCAGGGTTGAAACTGCATGACTACATTTTTCAGCACTGTATTGCTTCATGCAGCTTATTAATTCACAAATAATAGACTCCAGGCACTTTTGTGCTGAGGATAAAACTTTCAGAGCTTATAAAGCAGCTCTTAGATCAATAGAAGACTCCACTCTCTAGAACTATTTTTTTTCCTCTCTCTCTCTAGCTCTTCCCTGGTAACTATTCTGATTATGCATTTAAATAAAAAAGATGGTAAAAAAGAATTCCCTGATACATTTAGCTGCCTTGAGGGATAGGAATATGCAGCAGGAAGTGTGATATGTAAAGTCTCTGTTCCTGTGTGGCCGCACGTGTGAAGGTATATGTGGCTGCCCTCTGCGGAGCCTTTGTACTGGGCTTCAAAGTCATGATGCTGGAGCTCAAAGGCCTGTGGGAGTGGTGGCATCTTCCTTCTTTTGACTGAAACTCAAGTGTGAAAGTGCTTTGATAGTTGAGTTGGTGTTTAAAAATGTTGGTTCTGGTAATGCACTCTTCTGAATGGATTTTCCATTTTATAGTCTCATATTCAGAATATAACTGGAAAACACTGCTTACATGAATATTAAAATGGAGAATTTGCTTTTGCTGAATCCTGAAGGCTGCTGAGGAAATGTTGAAATTGTCCACTAGGACTAGGCTGTGATAATATAAATAACTAACAGGTATCAAACATTTACTTTTATACTAAGCACTTTCTATGAATTACCTCCTGCAACCCACAAAGGCATCTGATGTAGCAGACACTCTTTTTATACCCGTTGAATTCACCAGAACATTGATGCTTGGATCAATGTTACCCTAGGTGTTACCCTGTGTTTGCTAGCCACAGTAGTAGATAGCAGTCGACTGTGATTTGATAAGTACGTGTTGATAAGAAGCAAAGACATGACCGGGCCTGGTGGGTCATGCCTGTAATCCCATCATTTTGGGAGGCCGAGGTGGGCAGATCACCTGAGGTTGGGAGTTCAAGACCGGCCTGACCAACATGGAGAAACCCTGTCTCTACTAGAAATACGAAATTAGCCAGGCGTAGTGGCGGGTGCCTATAATCCCAGCTACTCGGAAAGCTGTGGCAGGAGAATCGCTTGAACCCAGGAGGTGAGGTTGTGGTGAGCAGAGATCATGCCATTGCACTCTAGCCTGGGCAACAAGAGCGAGACTCCATCCATTAAATAAATAAATAAAAATAAATAAAAAAATAAGCAAAGACATAAAACTTCCAAAAATAATAATGAAACAGAAGTGAAATGTCACAGGCAGGATGGGTAACGGTAACTTGATATAGACCCTGAAACCCATGAACTGGGTAGCAATGTCTGAGTTGCATTACTGTATCGAATATGGGCCATGGTTGCTTTTCCTCTTCTTTAAGAAGGCATTAAAAAGAAGATTGGTTGAGGGTTGGAAGTGGAAAAAAAAGTCATTGTAAATTTAGAAAAAAAATTACATAATTTCCAACAATTCTCCACTTTTGTTATACAGCTCCAGTGGGAGCAAGTAATCATGATTTAAAACGAACATAGTTCTGTGTATACAACACAATTCAAAAACTGTTGCATAAAGCTTGTGGAACTTCCTTGGAAAATCTACAGTAATTATATTTTACAGAGTATTTGTAAACTCTGGTAATTACCTAAACAAAGACAAGCAAAAGACACATGAGCTATATTATGATAGAAAAGCAGGTGTGCCATTGAAATAAGGAAACTATTTGGAAAGTGTTTTAACATCCTTAGACAAATTCTCTATGCAGAGACTCTGCCTCTACTTGGGGCAATATTTTGGTTCTAGTGTTTTTGCACAATTTTGCTAAACAAATTGAATTGCTAGAATGGATTTACAAGTTTTGTTTCCCCTGGGGTGAGCTGGAAAGAATTAGGGTCTAGAGTGGAAGGAGGCACATAAAACTAAAGAAAACAGAAAAAAAAAGCCCCCTTCTTTTTTTCTCTTCTGTGTTTGACTCAAAAAAGACTGAATCATGGAACAGCCATGAAAAACTGGCTGGATTTCATCTATATAGTCTAAGAATTTGTGCCTGTATTTTGGGTTGAAGGAAAGTCCACAAAATGCAGGGACCTAGGTTTCATTGGGGTCCTAACATTTCTAGTTCATCCTTTCAGCTGTTATTTATTAAGACCTTATCACATGCCAATCCTGTGCAAGGTACTAGAGTTTGAATGACGGTGAGAAGGGAAGTATGAGGAGGCAGATGTGAATAAATAAAGTGGAACCATAAAGAAAGGAGTCATTCATTCTACCTGGGGACATGGCGGCATGTAGGTGTTCATGAAATCACAGTACATATTGGAGAAAGGCAGGCTTTTTGTTTTGTTTTGTTGTTGTTGTTGTTGTTTTTAACAGGTCCACATTTCTCAGGATCATGCAGATTTCCAGAAACTACTTTATGGCCTTTTTCTAAAATACTCTGAATAAAATTATTTTTTATTTGTATTCCCTGTAAGCTTCCTGTTTTTTGTTTTTTGTTTTTTCCCAGAATTTTCTGGCTACAGATTTCAAGGGCTGGCGAATCAGTGTTCAAACCATGTTTTAAAACTCCCTTAGTCTTTTTTTCTTTTCTGCCTGAAGTTTCACTTGTTTATTTATTAATATTTAACTTAATTCCCTACTTTGCTCCATTTTTTTCTCAGTTTTCTCTGAAGTCCTTTTTCTGTTTCAGGATCCTGCTTAGGATACCGTTTATCCATCCTCTTTCCTTAGGCTTCTCTTGGCTGTGACAGTTTCTCAGACTTTATTTATTTTCTTGTAAATTGACAATCTAAAATGAGGGTGCACAGACCAGTGGAGTGGGTTAGTGAAACCTGATTGAGGCCCATGTCTTTGTGCTTGCATTCTTCTCCCTGGTGCTTAGTGTTCACACACAAGTCACAAAGCCAACATTTGCTACTTAGGATTTCTATTCTACTATCCCAGATAAATCTTTCCTATTCTTGTGAAAGACATTGTGATGGAGACCTCACAGGAATGTGTAGGGAGGAGGTTCAATTCAGAAATTGTCAGCAGACAGGTATATTCATTGATCTTCCACTATTCAGAA
This sequence comes from Theropithecus gelada, assembly GCF_003255815.1. Classification (NCBI taxonomy): domain Eukaryota; kingdom Metazoa; phylum Chordata; class Mammalia; order Primates; family Cercopithecidae; genus Theropithecus; species Theropithecus gelada. The sequence continues at coordinate 15,485,994 of NC_037675.1, forward strand.
AACACCTACTTATGGGCAAAACCCCACGATGAGCACTGGGGTCACAGCAGTGACCAAAATAGACTTATTTTTCTCTCATAAAGAAATATATGTTTTAATTATTTCTTCGTTGGTTTTGGTTTGCTTGAGGTACAGGCAATTTCCCCATCCTTTTCACAACACTTGTAATGCTTCCGAAGATGTTACAGTCCATTCTTTAGATCACATACACTCTCAACAGCTTGCTGATACCTAGGCCCCATTAAGGAAGCTCCTACAAGTTCTATTATGCACTCGACTTGACTAGAAGCTTGCTGCCCAAAGTTTTGGGCAGAGCAAAAATAGAAGAAAAATCAAAAGAAAAAAAGGAAAAGTTGGTCTCATGACCTCTTGATCAAATTTGGAGTTGAAGTGTTCAGGTGGTTGGACTTTCCTACCTGGAGGCAGGTAGGTGCGTTGTGCCATCAGCCCTCTTGCTCTTCCTGGTTTTATTAGTTCACTGACTTACAAGACAAAGCAACAAAGGAAAAAAATGGATCCAAATTCTCAAATTCCACTTCTAAAACACTCTTGCTATGACCTCAGGCAAGTTATTTTTGGACTTAACCTTCCTCATTTGTAAAAAAAAAAAAAAAAAAATTGATTTGGTGATTAAACTTTTGGAGTCACAGATGTCTTTAGGACTCTTGTGAAAGGTATGGACCCACACTGCCTAGGAAAATGAACAAGGTTCACACACACATACACACACACACACACACACAACTTTGCACACAATTGCAAATAATTCATGGAGTTTCTAAAGCTATTCATAGGCCATCTGGTTAGAGGGTCTTTAAAATTTAGCACTGCCTGGGATATTCACCATTTTTGCATTTAAAATTATTTTTATGTTTTTTCTCTGGATCTGAAATTGTGTCTCAAATTGTGAAAATCTGATTTTCTTGGTAATAGTAAAAATGATGTAGAGTAGTTAGAAATACTTTCTAACAGAGGAGTGTATCTCTACAATGTTTTGATCAATGATAAAAATCACTGATGTAAATTTTAGTCTTTTTAAAAGATAGCATTAGAGTGAAAGATATTGGACTGAACATATTCACACATTTGTATTAACAAGTCATGTTACCATACAGTCCACAAAGAGAACAACTGCATTAAGGATTTAAAGAGTAATACAATGATGTGTGCTTGGGATGGAGAAAGAATGGGTATTTCCCAGAATAAGAAGGAAAAAGCCTGAAAAGGCTGATGCCATGTATTGGATGATACTAAAACAGAATTTTCAAAAGTGTGTTCAATGAAATATCAGACCCTAGAGACAGTGAGGGAAAAAAGGTTTCATGGTGAAATAAGTTTAAGAAGTATTGCAAATACATACTGGTAGAACACATTTCAGCATACTAAAGACTCTGAGAAGTTGTGTAAGAGAGGAAAAACTATTAATTCTGTTTAGCTTCCATTTTCCAAATTTATTTGACAATGGGATAAATTTGTATCCCCTGTATCAGCTATTAAAGCTAGTCTTGCTGAACACGCTTTTCAGAAACACACATTATGCCATGTCCTGGGGAATAAAAAAAAGTTAAGAATTAGCTTCTAAAACAAAAGAAATGACGAATTGAGAGAGCATCTGCCTGGGAAACAAGTTGAACAAATGTATATGGTATGTGTGAGAAAATGGACAACTCTTCCTAGCGAGTGTAGAGGTAATTGAAGGTAAGATGAACTAACACAAAGTTACATTCTACAAGGGGTATAAACAAAAAGCAGACTAGGACTTAGATGTAGGGTATGTTCCTTACAAAATCACACAGTAGTTCTGAAATGGCATTTTCCCTGCTGATGACCTTGGAATGTGAAGAGATTTCTCAATCTTTTAAGAACTTCATGTGGCTGAAAAGATCATGAAGAGGCACAAAGTCCTACTCACTCTGAATCAGCAGCACTGATGAAACTGATTGAGAAATTCCAGTGTATCGATAGTGGAGATCCGGATCCATCAGTTTGGTAGAGACTGAAAACAGCACTACCTTTAGAACTTGGCCTGGAGCTCCGTGTCTCAGCGAGAGGACACTGGCAGTCCTGATGTTGGGCTTTCTATTCACTCAAAGCATCAAGAGACTTGAGCTGCCTAAGTAGGAGAGTCTGTTGATAACTTTCAGCTGTGTATTCCTGCAGACAATTAGGAAGAGGCTGTCAAACAGGTATTAATAGCCTGATATAATCATAGTAATATCGATAGTGCTATGAATAGGGGACAGAGAAATTCTAGGGAGAAAAAGATGGGTCCTGGAGAAGCCACACCCTCAAGCCGAAAACCCTGAGACTGTGGCCCAAAGTGAGAACGTATATCCCTGTTTTCCACTTGAATGTTGCCTTTTCCTAAACCCATAGTCTGCCCTGCTCCCCTATCCTGTGCTTATATGGACCCCAGACTCAGCTTGGCAGAGGGGAGAAGCAGCTAGATGTTAGCAACTGTGGTTGTGAGAGGTGACAATGTGCTAGCACCCCTCACTCTCAGCACCTCCTCGGTCTCGGGGTCCACGCTGGCAGCACTTGAGGAGCCCTTCAGCCCACCACGGCACCGTGGGAGCCCCTCTCTGGGCTGGCTGAGGCTGGAGCTGCCTCCCTGTACTTGCAGGGAGGTGTGGAGGGAGAGGCACGGGTGGGAATTGCAGCTGCACGCAGTGCTAGTGGGCCAGTGCGAGTTCCGGTGGGCAGGGGCGCGAGCGCCGGCCGGCACACCGAGCAGCCAGCCTGCGGAGCCGGCCCAGGGCAGCGAGGGGCTTAGCACCGGGGCCAGCAGCTGCAAAGGGTGCACTGGGTCCCCCAGCAGTGCCGGCCGGCCGGTGCTGTGCTTGTCAAGCCTCAGCCGCCTCCCCGCAGGGCAGGGCTTGGGACCTGCAGCCCGTCATGTTCAAGCCCCACCTTCCGTGGTGGGTTCCTGTACAGCCCGAGCCTCCTCGATCGGTGCCACCCCCTGCTCCATGGCGCGGGGTCCCATCAACCGCCCAAGGGCTGAGGAGTGCAGGCGTGGCTTGGGACTGGCAGGCAGATCTGCCTGCAGCCGCAGTGCAGGATCCACTAGGTGAAGCCAGCTGGGCTCCTGAGCCGGATGGTGACTTGGAGAACTTTTATATCTAGCTGGAGGATTGCATGTGCACCAATCAGCACTCTGTATCTAGCTAATCTGGTGGGCACTTGGAGAACTTTTCTGTCTAGCCAGAGGATCGTTAAATACACCAATCAGCACTCTGTGTCTAGCTCAGGGTTTGTAAATACACCAATCAGTACTCTGTGTCTAGCTCAAAGTTTGTAAATACACCAATTGGCACTGTGTATCTAGCTAACCTAGTGGGGACTTGGAGAACTTTTCTGTCTAGCACTGTGTCTAGCTCAAGGATTGTAAACAAACCAATCAGCACTCTGTGTCTAGCCCAGGGTTTGTAAATACACCAATCAGTACTCAGTGTCTAACTCAAGGTTTGTAAATACATCAATTGGTACTCTGTATCTAGCTAACCTAGTGGGGACTTGGAGAACTTTTCTGTCTAGCACTCTGTGTCTACTCAAGGATTGTAAATGCACCAATCAGCACTCTGTCAAAATGGACCAATCAGCTCTCTGTAAAATGAACCAATCAGCAGGATGTGGGTGGAGCCAGATAAGGGAATAAAAGCAGGCTGCCCCAGCTAGCCAGAGGCAACGCAGTCCGGTGCCTTTGCACCCAGCTGGAAGGTTTGTTCTTTCGCTCTTTGCAATAAATCTTGCTGCTGCTCAGTCTTTGGGTCCAGTCTGCCTTTAACAGCTGTAACGCTTACCGCAAGGTCTGCAGTTTTACTTCCCTCAGTGAGACCATGAACCCACCAGGAAGAATGAGCAACTCGGGACACACCATCTTGAAGAACTGTAACATTCACCGTAGGATCTGAGGCTTCATTTTGTAAGTCAGAGAGACTAAGACCCCCCCAATTCCGGACACAGTTGGACATCGGACAGAAGTGGCTTGACATCAGAGGGACAGCTTGACTGTCTAGCTTCAGAGAGGAATCTGGCCGGAGACAGCTGGACCTAAGGGGAAGATGACCTTCCTGTCCCATCCGCTTTTCAGCTCCCCTTCCTGCTAAGAGCCATTTTCATAGGCAGTAAATCCCCTGCATTTACCATCTTTCAATTCGTTCATGCAACCTCATTTTTCCCGGATGCCAGACAAGAGCGTGGGAGCTATGACTGCAGATATAAAAGGCCTTTTGCCCTCACTGGCAGGAGGCAGCCGTCTCACCTGAAAAGGCAGAGGGCCCACTGAGTTGTTAACACTTAAGCAGTCCACAGACAGCAGAGCAAAAAGAGCACTGTAACACTCATTCTGGGGCTTCAGGGGTTTCAGGCACCCCCACTAGATACTGCTGCAGGGCATGCATGGAGTTTGCTTCCGCCAGCACCCCAAAGCACTAGCCCTGGCTCCTGCACCTGCTCACCTGCGGGCTGCTTCTGCTAGGGGTGGAGCACAGCGGGTCTGAGTGAGTGGAATTCACTCCTGCCAGTGCCAAAGCTGCTGGCTGGTTCCAGCATGTAGGAACTCCAGTTCCCATCTTGTTCACTTGCATGCTCCCTCCCACGAGGAGTTGAGAGCTGCAGGCACCCCTGTTGTGAGCCCCGTGAAGGGGTCAAGGAAATATCCTGCTTCAATAGGTGATACTTATTGAGCTATTACTGTGTGTGAAGTATTGTTCTTTATGTAGATTATCTCATATATCTTTATTATTTTTGTAGGGCAGGTTCAATTGTCTTCATTTTATAGAGGCAGCTGAGGCTTAAGGAGTAGAAATACTTGCCTAAGACCACACAACGTGTTTGTGAGAGAGCCACAATTTGAACCAGGTCTTATAGCTCTGGCTTTGGGGTAAATTAGGGAGTTTTGAGGAGTGTGATTGTGATTTTAACTCAGTCACTTTGTAGATCTTTCAATACAGTGGGGTGCCACTCGAACCTTGGTGTAGACTTCACTTTATCTCCATGGGTAAGAGCTGATGCTAGCTCAGTTGTTACGAGACCAACTCGTGCTTGAAAAAAATGGTCACAGGGATGAATGGGGCTGGAAACACACTGATCCCAGAGATTTTGCTTAGTGTATAGAGAATCACTAAATCAGTGAAGCAATAAATGGAAGGAAATATCTTGGTAATAGATTGAGAACCTTTAGAAAATTGATGCCTTAAGTGTTTCAGATAAGATGAAGAAGGTCCCTTCTCTACTTGTGAAAGAAACATTAAAGTCAGGTTTATTTGTGTCAGTTTCAACTATGATGTTGTTGAGGGGGTGGAGGTTGGGATAAATAAGACCCTCACAATCTCAAAAGAGATTGGACCCAAGGAGTGGTAGAAGCCAACAGAATTTTCAATGAGCTGTCTCATGTGCTGAAGATTGGAATTGGTGTGAAAGGGCCAGGCTGTACAATAGTAGCAGAAGTGAACTGCAGAGTGTGTTTGATACTTTATATAAAACACACAATTCATTCAACAAGTTCGGGATGGTGTGTGGGATGAATGGATGCTGTGTTGAAACCTTGATTTAGGTTTCCTACAAGGGCACAGATGAAAATGTTTACTGTACAACCCTAAGGGCATCATCTATAATCTGCCCACTGTACAAGGTGAGCCTAGTACTGACATGGTCATAACACCATTCTGGAATGGAATGGGAAGAATGAAAGATGAGTCCCTTCCTTCCTCCTCTCATGGCTCTCATCTGGCCATGAAAAGGACTGAGTAACAGGCATGAAGTAATTTCCAGAATTCTGTAGTATATCAAATTGTTTTAATAGCCTGCTTTAGGGGAGATCCAGCTTTTAACCGCTCACTATACTTTAGCATTATTGATTACATTAGTGTTGGAAATTCGGTCTCAATAGCATGGCATTTGGTGAAATAATATTTTACAAATGTCCTTACTGGAAATCAGAACGCTAAAAAAAAAAAAGAGGCTCTATCTCAGAGAACTCTAGCATTAATTATGTTTTGGATAAAAAGTATATATTCAGAAAAGAAATCATCAGAAAATTATAAAATTCCCATCTTGATTGACAAAAGTTTTATATAGTATACACTTTATCTGAGAAGCTCTTGCTTAGAGCAAAACTGGAAGTCTTTGAGAAGCATTTAAAAGACAACTCGATTTGAGTCCCCTTCTGTCTCTTTTCCCAGATTGATACATGTGGCCTCCTACATTTAAAATGAAAAGTCCTCAGACAATCCTAATCACATTGTCAGTCAGATAGTCATCTCCTGAAAGGGGCTCCTTCACCTTTAAGGATGCATGTACAATAGTGATATGTAAGCAGCTCAAAGACTCAATACCCCTTTTTTCTGCAAAGCAAGGCTGGGTTAGGAAAAAATCAATATGTTGGAAGTAAAGGTCAGACGAGGAAAAGTGACATGAAACAGAACTAAGGGAACAATATCCTTCATGAAGACTGTTTGAAGTTTCCTTTACCCTTGTGCTAGCTTCAGTGCAAATATATTTTATCCTAGAATAGAAGGCTGTATTCTTGAGGAAAAGTCATATTTTAAATATTTATCTATTCGGCAGCGTCCTTATTGCATATTATCCTTGTCCTATTGACTAATACTCAAAAAGAATAGCACAGAGTTTAAAGTGCACATTGCATGTGAATTGGAATTGCCAGATTTTTTTTTTCTTATAAGCAATGGGATTCGAACACACATATGCATTTGGCTACCTTTTTGAACAGTTCTCAATTTACTTTTTCAAGTGGGCCAGATGTACTACTATAGCCCTTAAAAGGGTCAGGACCATCTCCTTATTTCCCCACTCTCTATACTTATTGCTTGGGTATAGCTTTAAAGTAGCCCATGAACCCTTTTCACTCTTGCAACACATTTACCCACAATTAACAATCAAGCCGTCTTCCCTGCATTCAGGAGTCCATTCTCCCGGGCCTCATTTTCCCTGCCTCTCTCTTGATCTACCATTGTGCAGAGAGCTGTTTGTGCCATCTCAATCTGCCCCCCTCACCAGCCGCACAAGGATTGGGGGGGAAGAAAGCGCCCGGCATTCAGATGCTGAATAGCAAATTGCTCTTGAGTGTCCTTGCTTCCCCCGGCTCTCCCCCTTCCTCGGGAAGGACAAGGGGGGAGCTGAAAGCAACCATACATTTTGTTCAGTGCTCTTGAAAACAAGCGTTTCACACCTGAAGCCTTTCACAGCAGCCTAGAAGCACCCCTTCAAACCACTTAATTGCCAATTGCTTCAGAGCTCCTTGTAAAAGTCCATTATGTCAGCCAGCTCCATGGCGGAGACAAAGTATGCGAAATGAAAGAGTACTCCTTCTTCCAGGGCCAATGCGGCATTAAATATCCCCAGATCACTGGTTTTCTTGTTGTTAACAGGCCGTGATTGGCTCCCGTTGGAGGTATGCACGGAAACCTTCTAGTATTATTTGAAAATGAAAATGCAATTTTCCTTGTGTTCTTTGTCAAAATAAGATACAAATAAAAAGATATCAGAGATATCCAAGAAACTGATCTTCACACACTGGTTTGCTGTGCTGGGAGTTGGGGTGGGGGATGGAATGGGGTGAGACGCAACCTACAATAGTGCACCTATCAAAATGGAGTCGCCTTCTGCTTTTCTCATTAGGTTGAAAAATTAAAGTGTGTGCAAATTCTCAAAGTTAAGAGGCTCTATCCTTGAAGTCCAAAGAAACTCACAATAAGATATTCCACAAGGAAAGAATGCTGGCCCTGGACACAATGAAACTGAATGTTTATTCACTGGAGAATTGTTTCAAAGTTGCAGCTGTGGAAATTGATTTTAAAATGACTTGGCTTATTTGGAATCCTGTCCTGGTCCTTCCCCCTATTCTTTACTACAATTAACAATAACACAATCAATTTGATGAAGAACCACACCTGGCAGGCATCTGAGTATTAAGTGAAATATTCTTAGAGAGTATATTTCTTGTAAGCAAGGCTGTTTCTTAACTACTAGGGAAACGGGGCTGGCCAGGTGAGGGAGACACATTAATAAAATATGATCCGGTCAAAGAGCCATCAAGTCCAATGGTACACGAGTGGGGTTGATCTGTCAGGACATATTAGTTCAAGGTAGTTCTTATTAATAAACATTCTGGGTTACTGGACTCCCACTTTTGTTCTCCTGGCATTTTGAAAGCCGTGGGCCTGATACAGGAAGAGTCTGAATAATCTGTGTGCACAGCTTCCAGTTTTCAGGTTCACCTGTGTTTCTCTGCTTTGAAAGTATTGCCATTTTCTCTGATACTTTTGAACTAAGGCCACTTGTAGAATTCAGTTTTCCTTCCTGTAAATAGCACACTGGGGTAAGAGAGGAGGAAGAGGAAATGTATCTTTATTCTAATGAAATGGGTAAAACCTGGCTTTTACTTTTAGCCAAAACACTCAAATGTGGCCGACGTGAGGATTGCCTTCTTCATCTGTGTAAAAGTCCTTTGCTACTGAGTGACTGGCCCTGGACATCATGATGATTTTGTTTTCCTTATTTGTCCCTACCTCTTTGTGGGGATCACCCTTCCATAGCCACCGGCGGCTGTTTTTCAGACCATTTGAGACAAACTTTGCCCTTGTGGACTTCTGGGGCTGCATCACCAGGCTTTCTACCCTGGCTGTCATGATAAGCCTTTAATTATGCCAGCCCTGTCCTGCAATGTATAGTAACTGTGGCATTGTTATGCAGTTTTGATTTGTTTACAAAATGCTGTCTGATGTTTTAAAGTGTACTCCCCACTTCCTTTGAGAGTGTGATTGTCTTATCACACCCCCATAATGAGTATTTGGAGTGAATTCCCTTTCCCCTTGGGAATGTCACCTTATCAGACATCCCCACATGTGAGCTACTGACCTCAACTAGTGGATTTCAAAACACATACACATTTAAGAGTTTGACAGGCCCTTGGGGAGATTAGTTCGTGGCAGAGCTACACTCTGTGGGCCAGTCACTTCTCAGAACACCCAGAACTCAGGCTGTGGCAGACCTAGGGACCCCGCAGCCTCGTCTACCAGCACCGGCACTGATCGCTGGCATGAAGACTTTAGGGATCCCAGCTGTGGTGGTCAGGCCAGCTTCTCCAGAGAACCACTCCTATAAAGGTACACCTCAATCTTTAATTAGAATTCACTTTTCACAGAGGCCTGTGGCCTTCCTAATTGAGCAACTAGACCTTAATAATTTTGGAACTCCCTCACTATGTGGTTGGTGTTCCTCATTTACTGTGTTTTCCTTGTAGGATTTCTTTGTGTTATTCTCCTCCTCATTAAGCATTGTGAACCTAGAAGAAAAATCCCTTTGTTCGGCAGTAAACTACACGATTCATGAAGTTTTCATCATCTCTTTATTTACACCATATGCAACAAGCAAACTTCAGGCTTGCAGTGATTCAGAACCTAGAGCAGCGAAAGATGCATTGTGAGATGGGGGATGCATTCTTGTTACCTTGTCCATATCCAGAAATCTTTAAACAGTGAGGCCATCTCAGAGCTCCTCTACCTCATATTCCAAGAAAGGTCCCTCAACTATTATATTTTACCAAGGGTCAAAATGAGATCTATTCTCCAGTAAGCATTTTAGGTCAGAATGATTTTTCACCTAAGCTGTTTCTTTGCTTGTCTTTCTCTCTTCCCCTTGGCTTCTTCATGCTTGCTTGCTTGCTTGGGTCCCTTCTTTTGTCTTTCTATCACTGATCATGCTGCTATGCAGTAAAGTTTCAGATGGAATATTCTGTTAGCCATTCAGCAGGTCAATGTATGTTGTAAGATGCATGATGCATTTTCATTAGACCTTGTGAAAATTTAAATGCCAATATGAATTTTTTTGTGCATTGAAGCAGTGAATGAGAGGAAAGCAACATACTGCTCATTTTCCTTCCTCACCAAAAGCCCATAAAATAGAAGAGTGTGGACAATGAATACTGGAATAGAAAACTAGTAGATGCAGTTTTGTCGAAATTTCTATCTTAGCAGAGAACATTTCAGGAGAGTCCCTGCCTATACAGCAAAGGTCAGCAAAGTATGTCTAGAAGATTAAATTTTCCTGCCTTCTACTTGTTTTTGTAAATAAAATGCTGTAGGAATACAGCCAGACCTATAAGTTTATGCATTGTCTATGACTGCATTCACCAAAAACTGAGTAGCTGCAACAGAGACCACATGGCCTGAAAATTCTAAAATATGCACTATCTAGCTTTTTAACAGAAAATTTTTGCCAACCCTTAGAATGTAGAAAAAGAACTATCGAAGCCTCCTACAATACTTTTTTTTGTATAGGAGTAAATGAAATATTTGGAAATGACTAAATTAGATATACTCTCGTTAGGAGTCTGGTCTTTACATGCGTGGAGTAAAACACCAAGATAAACCATATAAGTGTATGTATGTATGTTTACTTTTATTTAATTAAGGACCATTTACATGATCCATATTTCTTGGTAAATTGTGATCCTGAAACACAAGGACACCATACTATCTGTAACCTGACTCTGATCACGTCTGTCAAACACTTGCCACTCATGTATCTGTCAAATAGGCATCCTTTGAATGAATGTTCTTTGTGAAGAAAAATCATTTTATAAACCTCCAATTCTTTAGGTCCAGCTCATTGGAAATGGAGATCACGAAGCAGTGTGATATGTACTTGGTAGTATTTTCAATGTGGACCCATTAAATCCCTCTACTTCTGGACACTGAACAGGGATTTTGATTTCTTAGTGAACAACTGCCTGCTTTTCAATGCCTTTGTTCCATCTTTTTGTCTTCTCTTTATTTTACCAACTCCAACTTTCTGGCATTTTTTAAAAGAAGTTAACAATTTTTCTTAAGGAATACGTTTTGTATAATTGCTTTAGCAACCAAAGCACCTTTCATTATTTTAGAAACAATCCATTTCCCATAATAAAGCTCTGCTTCCTCTTAGTCAACATATTCAATATAGCAGCTGCTTTCCCTGCTATCCCTTGGCACAAGTGTGCCAACCTTCTTTGCCACTTATCTGGCAACATTTGTTGACATAAATAGAGGCAGATTTAACCAAAGTCTTGCCAATACCTCCCTGGTGCCAGATTTGTAATCATGCATTATTTGGGGGGCTACTCCAGCTGTTTCTGAAAGGAGAGAATAAAGGAGTTTTCTTTCTTTTTGAAAAAACAACTCTCCATTGGGAGAAAGAAGATGGCTGAGTGAACTCCCACTTGCTGAATGGCATCCACACCTCTGGGAAATTTTCAACCAAGGAAGCTTAAATCGGCCAAAATTCTTTGAACCTGTGTCTGCAGTCCAAGAATATTTACTTAAGTATGTCTAGATTACAACATGCTTTCACACAATGTAGGGTTTGATGGACACATGGAATTTTAGTTAGTGGAAAGAAGTGGTCCTAATTATGAGTGTTCATTTCGAGCCCACTCTCTATATGTGTCATCTTATTTAATACTCATCCATATGTGTTATTTATTTGCTGCTCATGATTGCCCTGGTAGGAAACCACCCCATAGGAAGTTTACAGATGAGGAAACTGAGGCATACAGAGGCCAATCATGTTTATAGAGTTAGAAGGAGGCCGACTTTCTTCCCACTCCCTCAACCTGCTATACTCTCCTCATTAGGATCCCAAAGAAATTGTGAGTGGGAGTAAACTGGGTGAAAGTGTGCGATTCCAACAAACTTCTGCCTCCACATAAGCAACATTTTAGATGAGATACTCTCTCCCAAAGAAATTGCAAGTAATAGCAACCTGGGTGCAAGTGTACAGCAAAATTCTCTGGTTTGCTCATTCGGTGATATGTAGACTTACCAAACATTGTAAGTTTTGCTCATTTGGTGAAATGTAGACTTACCAAACATTGTAAGTCTACATATCACCAAATGAGCAAACCAGAGTGTGAAGCCTAGGAATGATTTCAGGCCCATCCTTCCCACTTTAGTTGACGTTCAGAGAGATCTTTGACCATATGGTTAAGCCTTCATCTCACATCTCTCTCTCCTACTCCATCTCATTGTCTGCAACTTAAATTGAACCTCATCCCTGGATCACTGACTGCCATCACCTTCTATGGGCCTCCTTGCTCCAGCCTGGGCATCTGGAAATTCATTGCCTGCACTGTAATAGGAATGATGTGTCTAAAGATATTCTGATTACATTCTCTCCTCTTGAAAGTTATTTGATGGCTCTCATTGACCAAGCTCTTCTTAACCCAACACACAAGGTCCTTTACAATCTGGATCCACTTCCCTGGGCTAGTTGTCTTCTTATCTGTCTCCTGTGCTAGACAGCAAGACAGCAAAGGCTGCAGCTAGGCATTCTTAGCACCTGGACTGGTGCCTGCCACCTAGGTGATGCCCAATAAATGGTTGCTGAATACATAAGTATGTTCTTAGTCAGAAGATTCTATCAAAATTGATTACAACTTCATATTTAAGGTTTATAATGCAAAATAAACTTTGAGCTAATTTTGGTGTTAGAATCCAAATGGAATATTTTTAGAGCCTATTATTTTCCAAAATTGTTTGCAAGTTAGCAATTAAGCTACTAATACAAATATTCATATCATTGCTCATACTCCACTGAACTGCTCTTCTCAAACACTAAGGGAAAGTTAATTTCAAGGCACATTCCTGATATTGAAGTGAATAAATTATATCTTTTTTATTATCTAAATAAAAGCCAATGGGTTTTTTGTTTGTTTTTGTTTGTTGTAGTTGTTTGTTGAAAGAGTTATACATTATCCCTGCTTTGCACAAACAAAGTTAAGGTTGTTTATTCAGAGGCAAGATTTGGCAGTGAGGGGAGAAAATGGCTTTGGCTAACTCAGTTTAACTGACTTAAACTTGAGCACTGGCAGCTCCCACCCCTATAGAGAAACTCCCAAAGCTGTTCTTAACTGGCCCCACAAATCTAATAGGAAAAGGATTTGCTGATGAAAAACATCTGCCTTAGGGTATAGTGAAGATTCCACAGAAAGTTATATTTCACATGCTGTGACCCTTATATGAATTTTCTCTACTAATCTTTATCTGGGGGAAAACTCTTGAAATTCTCCCTCCCAGTTTCATCATCAACTTTTTACATACCTTTCCTCCTTGGCAGAAGCAACTACATTGTCTTGTTGGAAAGAAGAGAGAAGCTATTGAAGACCACTCATTTAACCCCAAGGCTGTCATTACCCTATGACCTGAAAAGCTGAGTCACTTTAGAAGCAAATATAGAAAATGCCAAAAAAGGATCTATACTCATTACAAGACTACAGAAACACATGTCAAAGTTTATTTGAATAAATAGAGATGTAGCATGTTGGATAATTTTGAATTTTTTGATTTATATAGAAGAGAGATTTTTGAATGAGTTAAACTCAGTTCCCATATTCTTCCAGCCATATAACCAGTCTAGCAGAAGATCACACATATTGACATTCAAGGTCAATAAAGTTACCAAAATAAACCCATCCAATGCCAGAAAGAAATATAGAGAAATATAGTGAGATGGATTATTTGAATATCAGATTAAAATTTAGAATCCACATTTTCTAAGTAAGATGGAGAATTTAGGTTTCACAAGAAATTAAGACTGAAAAACTATTAACGAAGAAAAATGAATTATGCAGTTAAGGTGGCCCACGCTATGTACACCTATTGAAGAAGCCTCATGTTCTTACTACATCTTGCAGAAAGGAGTGCTTCACTCTGGGGATCATATTCTACGCCCCCACTCACTTGGTAGGAAAAAAATCAGATTTAACTGTGTGCTTAGGCATGTGGTGTTTATGGGAAAAGTTGTGTGTGGGTGTGCACTTAACTACTCAGGAGGGATATGCAGTATGAGTCAAATTTCAGAAGGCTTTCCTACTGCTGAATTCCAAGAAACCAAAACAGTCAACTGGATGAATCTACTTACAAGCCCAGAAAAGCAATGAGGCATTTTCATATCACAAAAGTAGGGTAAATTTTTCATTTTTGCCATGAATTATTTAAGAGATGCTTGCCGTACCCTGAGCAGATGATCTAGTTCCTCTCCTAAATGGGCAGTTGCCCTTTGAAGGGAAAAAATGAAGAGAATTTGATTAGAAACAAATGAAAACCAGTTGATACGTTTTCAGTCTGACAACTTGCCCACTCTCCCTGTCTTCAAAGTCAGAGATAGTGAGATAGTATTTAAGTTATCCTGTACAGGTATTGTACTGCACCTAAGAAACACCGTGAAAGTTGAATTTTCTAACTAAATCTCAATTATCTACATGTATGAGACATATAAAAATACAAATTTTCATAACCATTTTTTAAATCATTTACTATTTACAAAGTCCTGGTTTCTGTCGAATTTTAGAAATGTAAGATTTCCATTTGCTAATGAGTTGGAGTCCAAAATAATTGCAGACACAAATCCTTTGGAGTTCAGTTCTATGATAATCTCTGGCCTCAACGTTGGCCTGTTGCACTGAGATGGAATTGACAGGACAAAAGGAAGAAGGAAGAGCCCTGTGCAGCTATGGCTTCAATTCCTGGTTTCGCTAGTTGGCATGGTGAGTGAGAATTTCTTCCACGCCTTGCTATCCCTGGGGTAGAATATAGGCATGCAAAAGCTGGAATACCATTGACGAGAGTTGTTTCATAAGTTTGGCACCCACTAGCACTTTTTTCCCAGTCCAGGGACTTGGATAATTATCTTGGTTCATGGTGGGTGGCATCTCACTAACAAATTGTTCTCTTGAGAGTACCATTGTTTCAGGTTTTGCAGCTAATGGTCTGGAATTTTTGGACTAATTGATTTAAATTTGTAATAACTTCTTTGTTTTATGTAGAAATGATTGGTCTTAGCACTGTAGGGCTATTCTAGCCTTGCAACTTTACATGTTTAGAATAATTGGATTAGATTTGTAATATTCTTTTATTTTATGTGGAAACTATTGTTCTGACCACTGAAGGATCGTCGTATCCTTGCAGCCTTTTTCATGGAAACTAAACTCTTCGTTTTGCAGAGCTTCCCAAAAGTTGGTAAGCTTCACAAGGATAGGAAGCAAGTCTGTTTCCTAGCTTTGCTTCATCCTCCGAGGTCTACCCAGTATTTTCCATACAAGGATTCCTTAAGGGTGTGCTGAACTGAATCCTATATATATGTCCTTGAGTCTGTTGCATAAATATGGGTAACTGTTTGCAATCATGGAAGAAAAATAGAAATGATAGTCTGCCAGTCATTTCTCTAGCTCTGTCTTTGCTGCTTATTAGTGATGTGATCTTCCAAAAATCACTGAACCCATCTAAGTTTCACCTTTTGCACTTGTACAATGGCAGTAGTAGAAGATAACTGATCTTAGCAAGTTATCATAACAATCAAGGGTGAAAATATGTATGAGAAAGTGTGTACTCTATAAACATACTGTACTATAGAAATCCAAAGTATAATTATTATTAAATCTCACTTTGCTACCTGATTTTCTGATTAGTAACACTGTGGGGCCTGAGTTTCTGAGTCAGCAGCTCCCTTAACCCTCAGGCAGCATTAGGACTCATTTTTCTTACCTGTGTTTGACCTCCTTATCACTAAGTTTCTAATTTAAAGACATGGTTTCTTAATTTGTGTAAATGAAAGATCATGAACTTTACATTGGATTATATATGTAAATGTTATTAAAGATTTTTATACTAAAAGCATAATAATTAGATGCATAGAAAGTAAAGAGACTGAACATATAACTTAAATTCTAGGTGTTTTTGTTCTATTCCAGTGAGTGCCCTAATTTCTGTACTCATTGTGCAGAGATTCTTACCTAAGGAGTTAAATTTGACAGGATCCAAATAATAATGTGATTAGAGGGATACTGTAGCACTATGGCAGTGGGGATCAACTTGCCTAAAACGTTTCAGAGGGAGATAGTCTATATAATTGTTTCTACGTCAAGATGAGAAAAACCTGCCAATGTTTCCTCACCCACATCAAGTGACTCTTTCTCCAATGGTCACTTGACCCTCTCTCCAATAAGCCATTCAAGTGACCACTGCCCATTTGTATTCACAGCTTTATGTCCCACAGAAAGTTTGCTCATACCTCATTTAATGATTCACTGCATCACTTGGTTTCTGCGCCTACTTCCCTTTCTCTAACTCACCCTCTAGAACAAGACTGTGTCACACGGCAATACTCAACAAGGTGCAATGGTTAAATGAAGGAAGAAAACAAAATGAGGACTTTGGCATAAGATGCACAGCAAAGAAGGAATATCTATGCTGGGCTTGCTGAAGAAACTGTAAAAGTAAAAAGACAGCCCCAAAGTCAAGTTCGGAAGATGCTATAGAACAAGCTGTGTATTGTGTGACCTCACAGCAGGTTGATTGAGGGCTTGTGGTGGTGGGCAGATCAAAATGGCTAAGATGGTCAAGTCAATACCAAGGTGGCTTCTGTAGGCACCTGGAAATTTTGAAAGGAGAAGGTTGGTAGGACAAGATGATTTATATTATTTAATGTATGTTCTTATCCTAGGTGATGACAACAGGTGCAAGTGTGACATGGAGCAATATGAACTCAACCAGGGCAACAAAGGTGGCTTTGGAAATTGGCATTACAAAAAGCAGTAGCGCTGTGAGCCGAGACAGATCTTGTTTGAGCCCTGATCCACTGTAGCTGTGTGGCTTAGAACAAGGTACTTAAACCTCTTCAGCTTATTTTTCTCATTTTAAAATATGGTTGACAATATTGGTAACTACTGTAAAGTGTTGGGAACTTTAAGCAAAACAAGAAGTTTAAAGCATTTATACTAATACCTGGTCATAGTAGAGACTAACAAATTAAAAAATGTTTATTTTTTGTGCATCTGAAACATAGAAATCTCTGTAAGAACAGGGATGAAGTAGTTATACCTTGAGCCCTTGGGTGCTTGCGTGGGAAACCACAACCATATAAAGTTGCCTGCTTTTCTTTCTCTTTTTATTCAAAATATTATTGAATATTGCAAGGCATTGGACTGGTTTGTGTGTGATATACAAGTATGTGTTTAAGACAATATCCATGTGTTTCAGAGTGTTGTAATTGAGTGAAGGAAGAGAATATCTGTATATAAAACAATGAAAATTTTTAAAAATCATATAGTAAACTGCGAAGTAGAAAGACGGAACTGACGTGAGAGATCAGACAGCTGGATGTAAGTCCTGGACTCTTGTTGGTTCTGTGGCCTTGGGTTTGTCCTATGTACTTTCTAACCTTTGGTTTCCTCATCTGGAAAGTGAAAAGATTGGTTTCCAAGATCTCAAGTTTTCTACTGGGCCAGAAGATTCTAAGTCCAGTAGCGTTATTACTGCCAGTCAGACTGATGCTGAAGGTCACTGAGTCATCACGGGCTCAAGAAAAGGTTTATGGAGAGAAAGACATTCAGGCCTGTTCTTGAGATTTCTCTAGGCAGAGAAGGGAGAGTGGTTTTAGAGGACATCAGAGCAAAAGCCCAGAAATAGACAATGACAGAATGTATTTGTAGTTATCCATACAACTCACATCAGAAGATGGATGTAGTCAAGTGAAACAGTTTTAAATTGAACTGAATTTTATTGAAAATCTCTCCTGTAACAAGCACTAGCCTGGGACTTCTCCTTATATTACCTGATTTAATCCACCAGCAATATGGTGTGATAGGCATCAATATCCCTTTTTTGGAGATGAGGCATGGACCCACATGCCACTGACCACGGAACCACACAGATAATCCCAAAGGGCAAAATAAATTGTCTCAAGCAAACTACACACCTGGGTCCACATCTGGCCTGTAGACCACCAGCTGTCAATGTTTGGTATGTGGAAACTAAAGTTCAGAGAGACTAGATGACTTATCCAATGGTACAGAGTGATCGTATAATAAATTACGTTCAAATTTAAGTTTTCTGAATCCATGTCTCGTTTCTTTTCCACTACATGATCTTCTTATTAGAAAAACTGGAAGAGAAATCTGGATAGAGAGGTAGGCTCAGATGGTGAATAGCCTTGAAATCAGCCCCAGATTTAGATTGTATTCAGTGACCAACCAAGACTTTGAGTAGGATCTTGATAGAATCCAAGTGGTGCCATGGGATGGTTAATATGAAGACGAAAGAATATGGTTAAAAGGGTAAATTTAAGAATGGGATTCTAAGGATAGAAGTGGGAGAGTAGATTCAGAATGAGATGAAAAAAGATGAAATGTGAAAAAGGACATGATTGGATATTGATAAAACCAAGGAGGGGAATTAATCAAATGAGAAGTTCCTGGCCTAGTTAGCTCTTTCTTAGGCCACCCTCCCTGTTTTATGTAAAGAAACTGACATGTACAGAGAGTACTTGAAACCATGTGACTGATTCAAGGAAAAAAATTAAAATCCTCTGATGAAATCCTTGTTTATGAGCACAATTTACCAGACCACAAACTGCCTTTGGAGCTTTCCTTTGCCTGTCTCCATTACTAGAGTCCCACTGCTGATTCAGAAACGTATCTGCCATTAAGATGCGTTAGGGTTCTAAATTTTTACCCAGAAAATTAACCAACCCAATTGTGGTGAAAATTTTGGTTTGATAAGTGAGCATAACTTTCTGTGAAGGATTTAGCTAGGTTAGGTGGAAGGATAAACTATTTTTGTGCTTATGTGTGTGGATTTCATCAGTTTTTCTGTTTAAATGGTCTCTTTTTTGCCATTGTTTATCTGCCAATACCCTGATTATGCAGTTGCCCTTTATAACCAAAAATGGATACTTTTTTTCTTCCTGCAGTAGAACTTCAACAAATGCTGCTTTGAATCTGAAGCTGGCAGAACTGATGGAAAGACAAGTACCAAATGCTCAAGTGTATCCTACATGACGCATTTGAAGAATTTTGTATCTTAGTAATGAAAGAAAAAATAGTAAACTTGAGTAAATTACATTTAATTACAAAAACTCTATAGAATATAGAGGTAAATTGAGATTATATAGGAGCCAACTGTTTCTGTTAACTTTAAATAGTGTCAATTCAAACACTATGTCGGGCAAATATTGATAAAATTGAAATGATCAGTGTAGATTTTAGTTCAATTTGAAAAATATTTATTTAACTGCCCATCTTAATAAAAGAAGAAACCTTTTAAAGTACATTGGAAATAAGTTGACTACTCTCTTACCTAAAGGGATCTTAATTATAAATGATTCATACATAATAAAATTAAAATGTAGCAAAGCAATACTGAAGGTAATATAAATATCATATAAAATTCAAATATATCTAGTATATTGCATTCTTCAAAAATAATCTGAGCTAGAATTACTTTTTACGTTGCACAGACCTCTCCTGTTCCTGGCAATTCCAGAAAGTCCAGAAGTCACGTGAAAAAATATTGTAACATGGGAAATTATACTTAATATTAAATATGTAATGAATCAACATACAATGGTTTGTCTAAGTGTTAACAGAAATATTTTTTATTGTGTAGCTATTCTAAGATAGAAAATTGTTTGGTGTTCTTTTCCAAATGGAATCCTTCATTAGAATATTGGTGGGTTTTTTTGTTTTTTTTTTTCTTCTCTCTGTCTCTTTCTCTTGCACTTTCTCTTTCTATTTGTCTTTTAAGGTAGCATACTTTGCTCTGTGTGAGCCCTTTGACTTGAAGAAATAGTGATCTAAGATAATGTCCTGCCATCCCGAAGAATTGTGGGCACGGGAGAGATTGAAATTGCTGTGTAATGTTATTGCTTCCTTCATTTCATAACTGTAAAGCAATGTGCTAATCAAAGAGCCAGTCTGTGTGCACATGCGATCTCTCTGTCCGGGAGGCAGACCTGATGCAGAGCAGAACCCCTGATTTCCAGGTGGGCTACAGTCTGAGGCTCCTTCTGTGTTCTGTACTTTGATTTGCCTAGACTTTCAGATAAAACTTAAAGTTGCAGCAATGTCTTTTTTTTTTTTTTTGGCCAGAGTTAAGTCAGATAAACTTGAATATTCAAGTTAATGTTTATTTACTGACTGACTTCAATATAGAATATTTCTTTTTTTCTTTAAAAAGAGTGCTAAGAATCTTTCCGAGCTTTGCACGATGCGTCTCATTTGGGTCTCTTTTTTCTTACAGGGGCAAGGTAAATACACTAAATGAACCCCACACCATTTATATCAGAGTAAGGAACGCAAACTTTAGATGTGATTTTAATATGATGCATGTGGGGAAAGGATCTCACAGCAACTACTTAGTACCATCTTTCACTTATTTTTTTGCCTAGAATCCTGGACAGGGTGGGTCATTTTCTTCACGCGTTGCTCTTGTTCACATTTTTTTTCTTCCTTTAAAATTGCCGAGGCTTGGCTGTTGCTATTTGGTGTTGCTTGACCCTCTGGTCTAGCAATGACTCCCGGGGGTGAAGGAGAGCTTCCTAAAGTTCTGAAGGAGAAAATTTAATCAGCAAAGTAATCATTTCTGCTGTGATGGAAAAAAGGAGACCGGTATGAATGACAAAACAGCTGTGGACCACCAAAAAAGTCAACTGGAATTGGAAGAAGGTAGACCTAAAAAAAAAAAAATTGCTTCGAAGGCATAGCATTAAAGGGAAAATGAATCAGAAAAGAGATCTGAAGTGCTAGAATGCACTGCCTAATAACTTTAAATAGTCCATTGAGTCTTCCGGAATTTTTTTTGTTCTTCTTCAAGAATAATCTGCTTACATCGTTAAGACCTCAGCTAAGCTCAGTAACACAAATTACCAGATGTTGTATCCCCTAGTTTTTCCATCAAAAGACCAACCACCAAGCTTGTTGAAAGAGAAAGGTCATTGTCCCTCCCTGGCTATAAAACTATTTTTGCAACTCCTAACAAATGAAATGAGAATACCTTTCAGCTGTAGAAGGAACCTATCTCCCGCTCCTTCGAAGCCCCCCTGTTTGGCTTTGTTATTTTCTAATAATGCACTCATGTGTAAGCTAATAATGTGAACAGAGGGAAAATGAAGAGACTTAAAAAAAAAAAAAAGGAAAAAAGCAGAATGAATTAGGGCAATTGAGGTCGCTCTGTTTCATTTTTGCTGGAAGGATTTTAGCCCTAGTTTTTACCTTATCGCTTATTACACAATTTACGATAAAATGAGATGTGATTCCATTCTTATTGTTGTGCTATAGTCTATTGAACATGCATATATAGAATTCATTTCAGATTTAAACACTATCTTAATTATAAACTGAATAAAATGGACAACCTATCGGGTTTTCTAAATTGCATTCTAACAAATAGTTTCGTTTTTTATCACATTTCTACCATTGACATATTGGGTATAATAATGTTCAGGGAATATTCCCTTTTAATGCAGTGTCTTAATTGTGCCAAAGTATTTCCCATGTGACAACTAATAGTTTATTTCTGACTTACAAGTTTGATAACTTTAATGTCATGCCTTGCAATATTTTTCATGGTGATCTGCTTAAATTACATTATCAGGAAATTTTTTTTTGTTTTAAAATCACCTACAAATGATATATATTTTGCATAATGAAAACATCATAAGTATATTACATGTAGCTTTCTATTTTCTTTAATAAATGATGTGATTGCTTGTATTTAGGATTCATTTACAGACACTTTTCCAACAAAAGACATATGTACATTAAGTTGAAAGTATTGAAAGAAATATTTCCATTGTGATTAAAAATGAAATACCCAGTTAATGGAATATAGAATGTAATTTTTAAAGAAAAACATATGTGCCAGAACCTAAGAAGTTAAGTCTTATTTTTATATTTGCTCACTACAAACCATGAATGTTGCTTTAAATGAAAAATATGTACATGATTATACATATAGTTTTAAAGTAGTCCTAAATATAGTATATTTAATTTAATCCTTCAAAGTAATTCTGAGTTAATAACATGGGTCCTAATCCTCAGAATGTAATGCTATGTATTCCTTAAAAACACTGATTTTTCTTAATATGATATTTTAAAATGTAAAAGAATAATCATGCTGAGAAAAATCTGACATTGGAAACTGAAGACAACATGTAATTTTGTAACTAAAGGTAAGTTTTTAATATGTACAGCATTTGTTGAAGAATTTCTAACTTAAAGATCACTTAAATTTAATTTTACATGTCAAATACATAACTATTTCACTGACACAGGGGAAAGAATTTAATTAGCACTTTAATGTTAATTGTTTGTTAATGTGTTAAGCTTACCAAACTGCCTCATTTAACTTAATAGATATTGCTATACTTTCGTATATTATTCTAATAAAGTATACAATTTGGATTTTTTTCCCTTCTTTTTCAAGTTCCCATGCAACACCTAAATGTAAACCTAGCCAATTGGTCTGCTAGAACAGAGCTGGGTGCTTCCTGAAGTTTGAACCTAAACCATTAAATAAAACAGTTATCCTGCAACACCCAAGAACTATTACTGTCTACTAATGTAGTCTTGCAGATTCTTTTTTTGAACAGTACACAGGAAAGTTGATTCATTTCTCTCTCTCTTTTACTACAGGGGGTTGTCCAACACACACACACACACACACACACACAAACACACACACACACAATTTTTAGTCATTTTTTTCAATTTAAATGATTTGCTATCACAGTTACTCCATCTTTTATCTCTAAAATAGTTTCAACCCTGTTAATGTGTGCATGTACTTTTTTCTTATCAGCCTCTCAGCAGCATTTGTGATTCATAGCAGCCATCAAAGTGATAATAAACTCATTCACAATACTAACAAACACGGGGCTCCCAGTTATTTACGAGGCAAATTCACTGCAAGGCTGGGCTGTGGAACAGGGGAGAATCAAGATGGTGTTGATTGATAAATTGACAGGTTAATTTACAAGTGGATAATAGGAGTTAGACCCAGAGGGAAAGAAGGAAGGTCTGAATTCTAGCTTGGTTGCACTGCCATCTGTCTTATGCCCAGAAAGCTGCAGGACTGCTGGCTGGCAGGATCAAATACATACACATTCTTCATAACTTAAAGACAAAGACCTCCATTTACTGCTTTTTGATGGGCTTGTTGCCTTGGTTCTTCACACAATTGACCCTCAATATGTCACAAACAGTGCCACGTCTCAGTATTTTTTATAAGTGCCACTTATAACATGATTTAGAATAAGTTATTCTGTCAGTTTCACAAAAAATAAACAATGAACAAAATTGTTTTCAAGACTATATTTCACAAATATTAATTGTCATTGGATTGTTGATGAGCGAATGCATTCTTTCATATTTCCAAAGCCTCTGATATGTCCTTGTTCTAGGATGTACATCGCCCCCCGCCACCCCCACAAAAAACACACATATACCTTTTCTTTTTCATCCTTGGTATTTAGATGCTAGCTAGTCTAGCTGTTTACAAGATAGGGTGAATCAAATTGTATGAATCTCATGTTAAACATTTGCATCACTGTTTTTCCTAGAGTTTTATTGTTGTAAATTTGAACATATTTCAGAATTTAAAAAATAAGTTTACAAAGTTCTTTTCAAAATGGAGTACTAGTACATTTATGTTTCATTTCCAGTGAAATATTTTATTATACAGGCCAGCCATTTTCATTTTAGTTCTGTAGGAACAAATCCTAAACAGGCCATTAAAAATCTTTTAGGTCTTGTATAATAGGGACATATTATCATAAGCTCTCAGGAAATTGCCTCGATTGGGCTAGTGCCACTGTGAGTTAGATGGCAAATTTGCAACTATTGTCACTTTGGAAAAAACCCAGTCTTTAGTCTTTTAAAATTGGTTGGTTAGCAGCAGTGGCCATGCTGGGGGCCTCCAAAATTGCGGGGCTGTGGTTCTTATTTGCCAGCACTTATAATTCTGAAATTCTCCGGTCTCAACCCAAACCTTTTCTCCCCATGTCGCTACATTGTAGGCGAACACCCTTCTCAGATTCCAAATCCATTTAATGCTTAGCTCATGTTAAAACTTGGTAGGTTTGAAAAAATACTGAGGAGTTCAACACATTTTCAAAGGAAATTGAAAAAGGCACAAAAGAGCATGTCTGCTCAGCTTCTGCAATTCATTACAAAATGCCAACACTAATATTATTTTTAAACAGATTGCTCCTATTAATCAAGGTATTAAAATAAACTATTAAAATTATGCCGTTAGTTGAGTAACATGAGAAAGCCCATGGAAAATATCTGGTCAAGAATGAATGTCAGAAAAATAAAAACAAATAACTTTGCATGCATGGAATTTTATGGTGTCACAAGGTTAAAAATGTCTCCTTAAAGGGTAAATATCCTTTGAAAAGAAAATGCATTTATGTGTGAATGGGAGGTTGAATGGCTTTTACTGCTTTGTTTAAACATAGACAATCATCTTTGTAATTTTTTTTTTGACAAGTTGTATATTTTTCAAAAGAGACTCATAAAAGATCACATGTTTAAGATTGCTAATTGTTCTTGATGTGGTGACTTTTTTATTCAAAGGGAGTCTTTTCTTCAGTAAAGTGTTTAAGTAGTTTTTAAATTTCATAATCTACAGAGTGAAAACCTAAATTCTTTCCTCAGACTGTGAAGCAAGGCATTTTCTTTCTGAGGACTACTTAAACTTTGCATTATATATTTTCTATTTAAAGTCTCAGTGACAACAAGTGTTATGCAAAATAGGAAAATAATTGATAGCCAGCTTATAGAAATGTATGCTTTTATACATATTTATATAGGAAATCTAATGGAAGAAAAATGTGCTCAAAATTTAGTTTAATACTTGTCTTCTGTCTCTAAATTCCAATTGTAAAACTGTCAGATTCATAGAGGCATAATTTCTAATATATTATACTTTTGTAACTTAAAATATGTTAACTTCCTAGAGATTTATTTTTATTGAATAATTCTAAAACCTCACGATTCCACTAAGATGTAGCAGAACTCATTTTCATCAGAAGCATGTTGACACGGAAGAGAAGAAAGGCCCAGTGCAAGAATGGGCAGTCACTGATCATTTCATTTGTTTAAAATTGTGAATTAGTTTTAATAAGTGGACTTCTCTCCTATGCAAAATTAAGAAGAGGCTTTCTGTCATTTTCTCTCCTCAGGTACGAAAATAAATTCTGAAGCCAAGATAACAACAGCAACAACAGCAACAACAACAACAACAAAGATATCAGATCTAATATCCCACCCAATTTCTGAGTTAAGCCAGTGACAGGTATATTTCGAAGCAAGACTATTTAGACACATTGATTTTTGTTGTCACTTTCTTCTTATTTCATATGTCACATCAAGGCTTGGAAATTAGATGAATGTAAGAAGGGTCCGCTGATCATTGTTCCTCAGGAGGAATTTTCAAAGTCAGCTAGCTGTGCTTGATGAAAGTAGTCCTGCATAGAGCTCCACTCTGCCTGCAGGGAAGTTTAGGCAAACTACACTTTACCACTTCACTCCTATTACTAGGATTCTTGGTTGTCAAGGAGGCATCTATTTAACTGAAGTCTGGTAAATCTCAAAAGTAGAGTATTAGGGAGGAAAAAAAGCTTAAATCATCTTTTTTCCTCTTACTTCAAAGTCCTTTTAAATGAACATGCAACTCCAATTCTGGTAAACAAATTTTATGAAGTAAGTCGTGCAGGTAATGCGTTCTTCAATTGTATGCTTCCAGGATAACATGTTGACATCCAATCTTTGTGTTTTGAAGAGTTTGTAATAATAAATAGAAATCAATGCTGGAGACTGAAGGGTGCATCAATTATATTTCTTTTATCTCAAAGATTCTTTCCATGTTGTATCTATCCTTCCTTGTGAATTTTTTTTTTCACATTGTAAAGTGTACTGTAGCTTAATTGGCAACATAGATGCTGAGTGCTGATCAAGTCTAAATTATATTTGACGGAAATGAAACTGGCTTTATTTTATGTGAAATATAAAATATTATCATGGTCCTTGAGTTTGAAAAGGGAGATTGTGCGTGTGTGTGTGTATGTGTATCATATTTAAAAGGCAATTTCTGAATAGGTATAAATTTTAAAAAAATAAGTTAGGAAAAATACTGAAGAGCCTGTTGTCCAGAAACATAAGTGAACAAGATAGTTGAAAAATATTAAGTACAGTTCGACTTTAAACTTTGCATAATATATCGTCTATTTAAAAGCTTAGTGACAAAAAAAGTTATTTAAAATAGAAAAATAATTGATAGCCAGTTTAGATAAATGTATGCTCTTATATCACATTTATATAGGGAGTCTAATAGAAGAAAAATGTGTTCAAAATTCAGTCTAATATTGGTCTCCTATCTCTAAATTCCAATTGTAAAACTATTAGAGTTACAGGGGCATAATTTAAGTAAATGGTAAAATGTTTCAAACTAATACTGTTTAGAAAAAGTGTGGTTTATTTCTACCACTTAGAAAAAGGGGAAGTCTAAGCGGACTGATAAAGTCTCAAGAGGATGCAGTTTGGGCACTTTGAGGGAGGCACCCTGCTTAGTTCTGAAGCCAACTGGGACTCAGGGCTCCTGGACAGACCCTACAGTTTTAAGGGTCGTAGTCTCAAGTCTAAAACATTGCAGGGACATTTGGGTGGGAGAGAAGGATCATGGATGCCATTCTAGTGTAACAGAGAGATTTCCTTTTCAGAGCACTTACAGTGCCTCGCCCGCCTGTGGTTGAGCTAGAAAATTTCCTTGAGGAAATTTCATTTGAGCCCACAGGGAGAGAGCACTTGCTAAGTTGTAATTTCCTATGATTTGAGATACGGCATCTGCAGGCCTCCTGTGTAGGATCACTCAGTAAAAAAACAAAAACAAAAAACCAAACCAACAGCCCCCACACCACCAGGGTTTATCTTTTAAACTTGGCTGAATACCCAGTCATTTTTAACTCAAATTTTTCCCTTAACAATGTACTTGCCTTAAAAATACATCCAAGTAATTGTGTGGACATTTTTGGACAGTGGTGTATTGGACTGTGTTAACTGCTTGTTCACATGATAGTTTTAGCCTAAATGAAAGTGTCTCTTGGGCACGTTATTTATCTATTGAATTAAGTTAATTAAAAGAGTAGAATGTTAATATATTAACATAAATGAAAAACTGGGATTGAAGTCAAAATGCTAAATCAGAGGAACAGATTATAAAAGACGTTATAAAGAATATTCTTGAGGAGAAAACTGTATAATTTCTGAAGTTCTCAACCTGTGTGATCTTGTATTCCAACCTTCCCAGTTCCACCTTCTCCTCCTTTGAAAAGAAGGAAGCTAAGACCCAGCAAGCTGATATAAGGTTCTGCGTTCCCAAAGCAGTGTCCAGGATCCCACGCTGTAGATTCTCCTACCAGCTTGTTTCCCAGATTAGAACGCTGCCGACAGTTCCCGCGGCTGGACAATGATAGTAGCTACAGAGAGCAAAGAAAGTCAGCTTGCCACTGAGCCTCAGTTTTTACATCCTAAAAATGGAGATGGGCCGGGCGCG
Organism: Theropithecus gelada; assembly: GCF_003255815.1. Taxonomy (NCBI): domain Eukaryota; kingdom Metazoa; phylum Chordata; class Mammalia; order Primates; family Cercopithecidae; genus Theropithecus; species Theropithecus gelada. Next base: position 15,513,383 of record NC_037675.1, read on the forward strand.
GTGGCTCACGCCTGTAATCTCAGCACTTTGGGAGGCCGAGGCAGGCGGATCATGAGGTCAGGAGATCGAGACCATCCTGGCTAACACGGTGAAACCCCGTCCCTACTAAAAATAAAAAAAATAATAATACAAAAAAATTAGCCAGGCATGGTGGCGGACGCCTGTAATCCCAGCTACTCAGGAGGCTGAGGCAGAAGAATGGCGTGAACCCGGGAGGCGGAGTTTGCAGTGAGCAGAGATCCTGCCACTGCGCTCCAGCCTGAGCGACAGAGCGAGACTCCATCTCAGAAAAAAAAAAAAAAAAAAAAAGATGATGGCACTGTCTTCTACTTCTAAGCATTGAAAACAATCTTTTGGAATTTTAACTGAATGCTGAATTGAAGAGAAGAAAACAAGAATAGATATGGCATTATTTATTATCAATGTTGATTCCTTCACCATCAATGGAGAATACAATGGAAACACAGCACAGGTGTTTGTGTGAATGTATATTTGTGTATGCATATGTATATGTGTGCATGTGTGTAAGCGTATGTGTTGGGGAACGCAGGCTGGAGGCCATGGCAATGACTATCCTAGAATATACCTTTGCAGAGTTATGGGTTCATGAAGGCCTATCAGCTCGCTTATGGGCACACATATAAACATGCAGATTCTTTTGCATAGATATGCTTCTGACATATAATTATTTTGAATTTTATTAAATAAGACTGGAGTTTGGGGAGTAAAAGCCAGTCTCCTCTGATGAGAAGAGTGAAGTCCAAAATCATCCTTGGTGAATTCTCAAGATGTTTGGATCTGCTTAGAGAGTTAAGCAGTATGTGTATGTGTATGTGTATATGTGTGTGTGTGTAAGTGTGTACATGAGTTTATGTATATGCGTGTGTATGTGTGTATATATGTGCTTTTACATGGATGTGCATATGTGTGTATGTGCGTATATTTGTGTCCATGTGTGTATGTGCATATGTGTATAATGTATTTACGTGTGGATGTGGATATGTGCATATGTGCGTGTATTTGCTCATTTGTGTTGTGTTGATGTGTATGTGTATGTGAGTGCATATGTATGTGTATATGTGTGCTGTGTGTGTTTGTGGATGTTTGCATGTGTGTGCATGTTTATGTGGATATGTGTTGTGTGTGTATATGTGTGTATGTGTATATATGTATACACAGATGTGCATGCATGTGTATGCATGCATGTGTGCTATATGTATATATGTGTGGACATGTGTACATGTGTATATGTACATGTGTAATATGTGGATGCATGTGTGGATGTGTGTGCATGTGTAAATGTATTTGTGTGTGGATGTGTGTGCATGTGTATATGAATTTGTGTGTGTGTGTGTGTGTGCATGTGTTAGGGGAGAATCATGGTTGGGATGGCCCCTGGGCATGTGAGAGAGGAGAAGCCAGCAAGAAGAAATACAATGAGAAGAGATGTAGAAGAGTTTCACATAACTTTTGAAAATATTTTGTAAATTGACCGCAGGTTGGTCTTCCATAGGGATCATAGTCAAAATCCTGGGAAATCAGGATTAATTTTAGGTCATATGTGATCCCAAGGCAACTGGGAGACAGAAACTTCTGTGCATGTTTCAGCTGCATTGGCAGGACTAGGATGGTCCCTTGACTCAAGAAACAAATGAATTTCACTAAAATGTCATCATACTGCAGCGAAAGTTATTCACTAATTTTATTTAATGTGCTTCTCCATAGCTCTGATTGGCGACGGTGATGGTGAGGATGAGGATGAGGATGGTGATGAGGAAGACCATAGTGTTTATGCAGTGCTTGCTATATTCTATTACTGTGGCTATTTCATAAATGAGGACATAGAAATTGGAGGTACTGGATATGTTGTCCAAAGGCACCGAATAGGTAGGTGATGGCAGTGAGATTTAAACCCAGGGAGGCTGGTTCAGAGACAAACACTTAATCACTACATAGTACTCTCTCTTGCCAGAGGAATGGAGATACATTTTTATCTTTAAGCATTAGCAATGAGAGCTATGTATTTAGTAAATTGCCAGGAAAACCCCTTTTTTAATTGGCATAATCTCAATTCAAATATATAATATTCCCAGACGTGTTCATCTGACACCTCTTTCTTGCCTGTATCCCACACCCATCAACAGCATTTGCTCACGTTTTCATGCACTCCCCCCTCAACCCCATCTTTAGTCCATAATAAAGTCAGGGCAGAAAACAGTTCATATTTCTTGAGTTAGTATGTTTCTTGATGTGATGAGAGTTTTATAGCACATCACATTTCTCTGTTGTCACTGCTAGAAAACTCAGAACTAGGTTTTGCATCCATTTGTTTTATTTTTTTTTTCCTCACACAACTTTTGGGAAATTATGATGTTTTTTGTGGGGGGAGGTTTTAATGCTTATGTGAATTCTTTTTCTAACTCCAGTTCTCTGTGGAAGGAAGTCATAGGGTTGAAGAAATATTTAAATGAATGAATCTTAAATACACATAAAAATTATCCAAGAAGTGAATTGTAAAACTGGCTGTATTTTTACACTACTAATTCTGAGGATAGCTAGCTCGTTAATCTATAAAATATAAGTGTCACATTATGTTTTCTAATCATAAGAATAACAAATATCCAAAGTAGCAAATCTCACCACACCAAGAGAATGACCACTAACACATGTATCTTTTTATGAATCTATAACTAATTAATGGCTATAACTATATATAATATGTGTCTCTGTGTGTGTGCATGTGTGTGTGTGTATGCAACCTATATTCTGGCCAATTTGGGATTATACAATGATACCATCTTATAACTCATTTTCTCCCACATCACAATTTTGAGTATTCTCCACATCACTATTTCTTCTCCCAGTTGTTTAAAAAAACTCACACAGGGATTCGACTTACTGCTGGCCTCCCATAAGTAAGATTTCATATCAGCTATTGAAATGTCTATTTATAGGTAGCACCATAATCCACATAATCTTTCATAAATTCCCGTATGTAATTAAATTTATAGACTATTATTGAAGAGATTATTTTTCTTTCCCAGCAGACCTGAGTGTGTGTGTGTGTGTATATATATATATGTGTGTGTGTGTGTGTGTGTGTATATATATATATATTTATTTATTTTGAGATGGAGTCTTGCTCTGCCAGGCTGGAGTGTAGTGGCACAATCTTGACTCACTGCAATCTCCACCTCCTGGGTTCAAGCGATTCCCCTGCCTCAACCTCCCGAGAAGTTGAGACTACAGACGCCACCATGCCTGGCTAATTTTTAAAAATATTTTAGTAGAGACAGGGTTTTACCATGTTGGCCAGGATGGTCTCGATCTCCTGACCTTGTGATCCACCTGCCTCAGCATCCCAAAGTGCTGGGAGGCGTGAGCCACTGCACCCAGCTGAGAATATCTTGACTATGGAACATGCATTCTTATAAGAAAACTCTAACTTCAAGCTCAGTCTACAACACTCCTCCTTGTTTCCTGAAGTTACTATCACCCTTTTGGCCATGGGGCACCTAAGACAAGAGCTGTGCTTTTCTTCGGCTTTCACAGGACTCCAGAAAAAAAATGAAATCTCAGAGAGGAGGAGAAACTGGTTAGGTGCATTGCAGTCTAATGCTACCTCCCTGCTTCACCCCAGCTGCCAGTTCTAAAGACTCATGTTCCAATGTCCTCACTTCTCAGTCTTCAGAGAACTGCCATATGCATAGTAATGGTCACCTGCCCAGGCTGTCCTCCCGCCCAAGTGATAAAAGCATCTCAGGGGCCCATTTTTACATACCTGGGGCAGGAGGACTTCTATTCACTTTACTGTCAGTTTCCTTTAGGACCAGTCTCCTTCTACTGCTCCTCCTTGTATTCCTATAAAATTTCTTCCTATTTCCATTGACTTCTCCAATGGTCTCTGCCCACTCAGATCTCCAGTGCCACTCCTCTCTGGATTAAATTCTTGTTCTTCAGTCTCTTTACCTTTGATCATACTTCGTTAGAAGGTGTGTATGTTGGGAAGATAGGTTGAAAGAGTTTTTTCAATACCAGCCTGGTGAAAATGAATCAGATTTGAAATAAGCACATACATAACTGAAATTTCACTGAGAACAATTTAGTAATATGATTAAACTAAAACAAGATGATGGGTGCACAATATTTCTGTAACACAGCTATTACTGCAGACCATTTACGTCTGTCAGATACAGACAACAATAGTCTAAGAAGCTCAGAGTAGATGTTATGGCATTTTTTGAGAGCATTGTTTATAATCTGAAGTGTGTGGAAAGTCCATATTTGATTTGCAAAGGAATCTTAATGTTGGGATGAAGGATACAGCCTCATAGCGAGACAGCCAAGTATAAAGGGATCCCCGGAGAACCTCCGACTGCCCTGGCACTGGGAGAATGGGGTGGAGCCATGGGAAGTTCACACCCTTTGCAGCGGGGAGGAGCCTGGCCTCTTATGTTCGGGGTGGTAACCTGGGATTCAATCTGTAAGGCGGGAAACTGACTAGCAGGATTCTCACTCTGCTGAGAGTCCATGCTTCCCTTTTTTTTTCCTTGCCATCCAATAAATTCCATCTTTTCTCACCCTTCAAAGTGTCTGGGAGCCTAATCTTTCCTGGTCATGTGACAAGGACCAGAAATAAAATAAAAATTTGCTGAGTGTATTCAATACTTTGTTCACAGCTTGGTATCCAAGAAACGTCCCTACCCTACATCATTTCTTCCTTAGTCTCTTCTAATTCAGATGGGAATCTGTCAACATTTAAAGATAGTTCTGACTCCTTGTGTCCACTTACATGGTCCTGGTTTTCACAGACTTTTCCAATTAAATGGCTTTGTTCTTGAAGAGCGGGACAGTCTCATATCTTATAACCATATGTCTACTGGAATGTACCCACTACTATGCCTATAAACTGAAGGTACCAGGACCACAGCATTTTAGTCTTCAGACATCATCTAATTCAGGCTAAAACAAATGTTAGGGCTAGAATTCAATTTTCAGATGGAATCTAATACCAAACCACAATATAAATTCTGGTTAAAAAAAGGTCTATGAGGGATTTTTCAACTCATGCCTACTCAGCCTCCATGTTGACCCATCCCCTTCTCTCTGCCAACCCTGAAGGCAAAGGAATGGAACTATATGGTCCTGTGAATAACAGTTTGAGAATGACTGATCTTGTATAATCTGTGAATTTTCTTTGGAAACGGAGGGTCAGAGAGATTAAGCAGCATAGTCAGTGTGAAAAGCAAGTATTACAAAAAGCTGGGCCTAGGAACTGTCTCCTGACAGTTCCTATTATGGATTTCCTTTTAACAAGGGAGAAAAATAAGACTCAGCAGAAAAAGTAGAAATCATTTCCCCAAGATATGATGCTAAGAAGAGTTTATGTTTGAAAGATCTGTGTACACTTAGGAATGTTTATTGCTGAGGGTTTTATTCATGACTCCATGCTTCTTCTTCATTTCTTTTTAGTTTGTTTTGTTTTGTTTTGTTTTGAGATGGAATCTCACTCTGTCACCCAGGCTGGTGTGCAGTGGCGCAATCTTGGCTCACAGCAACCTCCACCTCACGAGTTCAAGTGATTCTTCTGCCTCAGCCTCCTGAGTTGCTCAGATTACAGGCATGTGCCACCACAAGCCTGGATAATTTTTGTAGTTTTAGTACAGATGGGGTTTCACCATGTTAGCCAGGCTGGTCTCGAACTCCTGACCTCACCTTGGCCTCTCAAAGTGTTGGGATTACAGGTGTGAGCTACTGTACCTGGTGTAGCGTCTTCATTTCTCTAGAATGTAGATGGATCAAAGTGATTCAATATTTTTTTAAAAAGGCATCATAAAAATGAGAATGAAGGCCAAGTGCAGTGGCTCACACCTGCAATCTCAGCAATCTGAGAGGACGAGATGGGAGGATTGCTTGAAGACAGGAGTTTGAGACCAACCCTGGTCTGGGCAACAGCAAGTAGACCAGCCCAAGCCAGGAGTTTGAGACCAGTCTATCTCTCTAAAAACTAAAAACTAAAAAAAAAAAAAAAAAAAAAAAAAAAAAAAAAAAAAAAAAAAAAAAATTAACTGGGCTTGGTGGCATGTGCCTGTAGCAACTAGGGAGGTTGAGGTGAAAGAGGATTGCTTGAGCCCAGGAGTTTAAGGCTGCAGTGAGCTATGATTGCACTGCTGCACTCCAGCCTAGGTGACCGAGTGAGACCTCAACTCTAAAATATAAAATGAGAATGATATCAAAATCTCATAACAGAGAGAACCAAACTGGAGAAAGGTAGCCTGTATTCTGAGATTTTGAGAGGAGAGTTAACAGTTTGAACTTTAATAGGGCTGATGATCAGAAGCTTGTTAGAGTTAAATGCTACCTCTATATGGAGAAAACTGTCGAGTTAATGAAGATTTCTGGAGTTACTCATCATGACTCTGTGTCTTCTGGAAACTAGATGATTAATCATAGCAAGTAGTAGAATGAGGGTGGCAGGCTGTCTTCTGGCCCTGGCTGCCTGATACTACTGCAGGAGGTAGAAATTGGTAGACTATTCTTTGATTGTTCTATTCAAAGCTAGTTGTAATTTACTTGGTTTTGTGTGGGCAGGAAAAAACATGTCAGAGAGAGACACATAATCAAAATATTGAATCACAGAAATATTGCACATGGGCTAGCTCTGGGGCCATCAGTTTTAGATTGCAAGGGAAAATTGGTGAATGGAGTTAGCATAGAGGGCAGCTGCCTGGCTATAGTTTGGGATTTCTCCTGAGCTGAAGCAGAAGGGAAGATTTAGCAACTGTTTGTCTTGGCAGAAAATCATCTCTGATTGTTTGAGGGGCAGAGGATTGGAGTCAAGAAGATACAGACAATTTCAAACGAGAAATCCTGACCCGTGTCGTGTGGAGCTGTGTTTGCCTGATGAACCTGTTATAACTCCATCCACCTTCACTCCAAGGTAAAAATCTTTCTAAATCAAGAAAACAAAAGTAAAAATTAGAACTTAGTCCTAGCAAATTGGAAGGCAGTTCAACCTCCACATACACCTGTGGGAATTGTCTTCTCTTACAATCTTCCTTAAAAATTTGCTGTAGATACCTTGATTTCCTCCTGTCTCATCTTTTCCCCTCAGATGAGCTGGGAGTGAACTCTTGTCAGTCCAAAGGCATAATATTCAGCCCAGTGCAGATCCTTGGACTCCGTGATGCTGTGGACACAGCCTTCAATGGCATTGACCTCACATGACTTGGGTCCAGATTCTTTTGTGCCTCCCACAGTTGTGTGAACTTAGGCATGTTTCTTGATTTCTTTTTTCTTTGTTTTTTGGTTTCAGTTTCTTTATCTGAAAGCCAGAATCATTATACTTGCTTCATGAAGCTGGCATGGGGATTTAAAGACTTTGAGAAAAATTTATGTCCAGCTCTCAGCCTGTATTTCCCATACTATTTCTCTGGTCATGGCTTCCTGGATGTAGCTCACATTTCTAATTTACCTAAGGTTTACATGTTTGGAATCACTTTGTTCCTTTAGACAACTATTTTGGGATTTTTTTTTTCTCTCCAGTAGAACGAAGTGGAGAATAACCTAGAACACCTGCATGAGGTACAAGTTCTTGTCTCATACCTGTTTTAATGATTTCCAGGTTCTGTGCAAGGCATCATTTGAAAAGCAAAGAGGCAGAGCCTGCTGTGGGCTCACCTAACAGCTGAGAGCCTGTGGCATTCTGTAGCTTACTGAGACTTTAGGCATTACTAATCTGTGAAATGAGAAAGTTCCATGGTATAACACCTAAGCTAAAATCCTCAGTTACACTGAAAATATAATAAGCAGTCTATCAACATGTTACTTTGTCTATGTGGAATCGAGTTTTCTCCTCTTAAGTTGTGTCTTAATGTGGTATATTCTTGTACCTTCAGGTAATCTGAATTTTTAAAATACTGTGAACGTGCACTTTTACTTGGCATTCCCATATCTGGTCTGTTAGCAAGTCGTTCTGAGGCGGAAGAATTCCCTTGACCCCCTCGTGGGATTGCAATAGGGGTGTGGCTTGTTTACCTGGCCGCCGCGCACTGGAACCCCTGGTGGGCGGAGGAGGACACAGGTGAGCAGATGTGGGGCTAGGCCCAGCGCTTTTGGGTTCCGGCCCCACAGTAGCATCTAAGGGTGTGTTAACAATTAATGCTCTTAGCAGTTGCCATCCACTGACGGCTAAGTGTTAACCAGCTCGGTGAGGAGACGAGGCGACAGCCTTTTACCCCTTGCCCTCTTGGTTTTACACCGTGCCCTCTTGGTACCCGGGTTCTTGTTCGGCGTCCAGGAAGAATTAGGTCGAATGATTGGTTTGAAAGGTGATGAATGCGGAGGATTTTATTAAGCGGTGGAAATGGCTGTCAGTGGAAGGGGAGCTGGAAAGGCTATGGTGTGGGAAGGAGGTGATCTTTCCCTGAAGCCCGGCCTTCTCGGGCCAGGCTCCATTCTGAAGTGCTGTCTGAAGTTAAGTTGAGACTGTCTGTAGTTTCCAATGCTCAGTTGCTTCTTCTCTCCATGGCAGCCGCTTGTCTCTCTGCCAGCTGATGTCGGGTTTATATGGGCACAGGATGGGCGCGGGGTGGAAGGTCAAAAAAGTAACATTTGGGCAGGAAAACAGGGATAAGTCTTCTCCTTTAGGGACCCGGATTCCAGGCGTAAGGGTGGGGCCTTTGTTGGGAACCGCCCTCTTCTACCCAGTATTTTCCCTACCTCCTGTCCGTATCAATTCCTGTGAAGACTTCCTTCAAAATGTAGCCCGAATCTACCCACTTCTCCTCAGCATCATAGGCAGTGTCCCTCTGGATTGGCAGAATTGCCTTTCACATGGGTTATTCATTTTCATTCTTGTCTCCCTACAGCCTTACTCTCCCCAAAGCAGAAGAGCATGGTTGTCTAAAATGGGGATTAGATTTTGTAACTTCCAGATGTAAAGCCTTTGCATGACTTCTTGTTGCTTTTCATGAGGTCTGAACCTCTTACTGTGTCTAGAGAGCTTTGCATTACCTTTGTTTTCACTCATCTTTATCTCCAGTTCCTCTCTGCTGAGACTTTTCTCCAGCCATATTGAACTCTTTGGTTTCACTCACATGCCAAGCTCTATTTGGCTTCAGAACTTTGTCTTGTAACTCTTTGTCTGGAGAAGGCTTGCTCATTGTCATCTCTGTAAATATCACATCCCCAGAGACTTGTTTCTGGAATATCCTATGAAAATGAGCACCCTATTACTCTGTTTTGGTTTCTTGATATGATTTATCACTTTTTCAATTATATTACAATGATTTATATTATATTAAAATGATTTTTGAAAAACCACTTGAATAAGTCATTAAAATGATTTTTAAAAACCACTTGAATACGTCATTAACCGTTAAGGAAACTAAGTTAGTAACCAAAACCTTTAGATTCAGATTATTTTATAGGTAACTTTTATAAAATCATCAGGCTATAGATAATTTCTAGCCTACACAATCTTCTTAAGAGAATAAAAAGGAGAAGCTACAACAATTATTTTTATGAAGCTAGTACAAAATAAATATCTTAAGCAGAGGATAAGAAAAAATTAAAAGCCAATCTCATATACTGAATATAAAAGTAAAAATCCTAAGAACAGACTAGCAAGACTGGAATCCTACTGTGTATGTATTTACACAGACATATCTATCTATCTATCTATCTATCTATCTATCTATCTATCTATCTATCTTCTAACTTTTTTCTGTCTAATTTTAGGGGTCTGACTTTATAATAATTTGTCCCAAAATAGTTTTATAAGATAAAAATATACAAATATAAAGATCAAAATGGGTACATTTGAGTATAATAAAATATGAAAAATCCCTACTTATCTTCAATGAAAATGCTTTATACAAAGTTGAGTAGCACAGTCCACAGTTCAGGAAAGCACATGTAAACATTAGTGCCAGTAATTTATAAAGAACACCTACAGTTCAATAAGAAAATCCAAGCAGCCAAATAAACAGTTGAGCAAAAGACATAAACATATTACTTACATAAAATAACACATACATGCCCAATAGCTATCAGGATAAATGTTTAAGCTTACTAACAAATAGAAAATGCAAAATAAAATTGTAAGATGGCATTCCAATGATTGGCAAAATCTTAAAGTCTGATAATAGAAATAACAATGGTTGGTTAGAATGTGGGGAAATAAACTCAACGATTTTCAGTGAATGTGTAAATTGGTCCTACTGCTTTCAAAGTAATAGGACAATATCTATAGAAACTGAAGATGTCTATACAATTTGGTTCAATATTTCCAATTCTACTAGAAACTGTTGCATTTATGTGAAAGGAGATGAGTACAAGAACGTTACAAATAAATTTTGGAAAGTACCTAAATGTCTATGAATAGTGATTGAGTAAACAAATTTCTAACTAGGAATACTATGCAGCAATTATAAATGATGATTTAGAACTAAATTTGTAAACATGGACTTTGGAAAAATAAACTATAATATTAAGTCAAAAAAGCAAATTACACAACAGTGTAAATAGTGTTGTACCTTTGATTAAAACGTTAATAAGCATACAATAAAATAGTATTATATTTTATGAATATGTATACATATGTGGCATAAGGACTTGCCTGAGAATTACAAGCACAGAATTCAGGAGAGCTGTTAGCATCCCAGGTAAGGGAAAATGGGAAGATGTGATTAGAAGGAAAACATAGGAAGTTCTAACTTTATCGGCAATGTTTTATAACTTAACATCAGAAGCAAATGTAGTGAAATGTTAATACTTTATAAATTAAAAAGCTATGAGGTAGGTACACAGACTTTCATTATGCTAGTCTTTATAACATTCTGTGTAAAGTATTTTGTAATAAAATATATAAAGCTTTTCTTCAGATCTTTGTTAAAATATGCATTTGTTACCACCCCAACACCTCCACATTTTCATCTAATTTTAAATTAAATATAAACTGTTTATTTCTGGAAAAAGGAAAAATAATATTAACAAAATCAAACTAAAAAAGTAACATTCACATTTCTTTGAAACAGTGCACATATAGTTTCTCCGAAAAGTTATGACATATATCTATATTTTTTAATCTGACGTTCTTTTTGGATACTAACTGTTTCACCCTGCTGTTGATTTCATAACTTTTTTCTTGATTGGGTGTTTGTCATTTTGCTCAAATATTCATGTTAGGACTTCTTCTTATTTACTTTAGCATCCAAAATATCCATCCATGAGTGAGAATGTGGTAGAATCAAGCTTAGAGCACAAAACCAACTCCGTAAATGTTTGCTGAATCCCTCGTTGGTTGACCATCTTAACTTTGTAGTAATTATACAAGTATGATGAATACTTTTTTGGAAAACGTGGTTCTCTTAACGTATTGATAATGTATTTATTTTCAGCTTTTAAAATCTACATATGGAAATATAACGAATAAAATATAGTATTATTAGCTAAATTTGAATTTCAGATATTCAATTAATTTTCCAAACTATAAGTATGTCCCAAAATATAAGTATGTCCCATGGAGTATTTGGGACCTATTTACACTAAAAATTATTTTTCATGGTTGACAATTCAGACTAAGTTGGGCACCCTGTATTTTATGTGGCAACCCTGTCAAGGGCCAAACCACAGTATTTTTTTTTTTTTTTTTTTTTTTTTTTTTT